>NC_091167.1:46970065-47022565 GCF_040958095.1 Procambarus clarkii | reverse complement strand
AAATGAACTCTGAGAATGGGTACTAGAAGAAAATCCAGACATAATAGCACTCACAGAAACAAAGCTAACGAAAATCATAACAAATGCAGTGTTTCCACAGGGCTACTATGTAGTGAGGAAAGAGAGAGAAGGGAGAGGAGGAGGTGGTGTAGCTTTGCTACTAAGAGAAGGTTGGAGTTTCGAAGAGAAGGTAATTCAGAACTGTGAAGGTTTCAGTGACTACATATCAGGCACCATAGCAACTGGAGGACAATAAATTACATTAGTAGTCATATATAACCCCCCACCGAATGACAGAAGTCCCAGACAGGAATATGATAGAAACAACTTGGCCACCATCAATATAATAGAGAGAGCAGCTTCTGTGGCTAGCAGCAACGGATCCAGACTACTAATCATGGGAGACTTCAACCATGGGAAGATAGATTGGGGAAACAGAGACCCACATGGAGTCCCAGACACATGGAGAGCTAAGCTGTTGGATGTGGCAACAAGAAACTTTCTAAGTCAACACGTCAAGGGATCGACAAGAATGAGAGGAGGGGATGAACCAGCCTTGCTTGATTTGATATTTACCCTAAAAGAGTCGGATATAAGGGAAGTTAAGTTGGAAGCCCCCTTGGGAATGAGTGATCATAGTGTATTGAGCTTTGAGTACCTGGTTGAGCTAAGAATTATCACCCCCAAAAAAAAGAACTGGGAAACAAAGGGCTGGCATACCGAAAGGGAAACTTTGAGGAGATGAATAAATTCCTATGGGATATACATTGGGACACAGAACTCGGAACCATGTCCGTGCAAGACATGATGGACTATGTCACCCAAAAATGTCTGGTGGCTGTAAGCAGGTTTGTCCCAGCCTGACAGGAAAAAACAGAGAAGCAAAGGAAGAATCCGTGGTTTAATAGGGAATGTATGAAAGCAAAGGAGCTGAACAAAAGGGCATGGAGGAACTTCCGTAATAACAGAACACCAGAAAGTAGAGAGAGGTACCAGAGAACCAGGAACTAGTATGATAGTGTGAGAAGAGCTGCTAAGAAAAGGTATGAAAATGATATAGCTAATAAAGCCAAGACCAAACCAAAGCTACTACACAGTCACATCAGGAGGAAGACAACAGTGAAGGAACAGGTGATGAAACTTAGGGTGGGCGAGGACAGGTACACAGAGAATGACAAAGAGGTGTGTGAAGAACTCAACAAAAGGTTCCAGGAGGTCTTTACAATAGAACAGGGAGATGTCACGGCGCTAGGAGAGGTGGCAGCAAACCAGGTGACCTTGGATACGTTCGAAATTACAAGAGATGAGGTCAAGAAGCTCCAATTGGAGCTGGATGTGATAAAAGCTGTTTGGCTGGACGGAATCTCACCATGGGTATTGAAAGAGTGTGCAGGAGCACTTTGCTTGCCACTCTCCATAGTGTATAGTAGGTCACTGGAAACGGGAGACCTACCAGAAATATGGAAGACTGCTAATGTAGTACCAATATACAAAAAATGGTGTAACAGACAAGAGGCACTGAACTACAAGCCAGTGTCCTTAATTTGTATACCATGCAAGGTGATGGAGAAGATTGTGAGAAAAAACCTAGTAACACATCTGGAGAGAAGAGACTTCGTGACAACCCATCAACATGGGTTCAGGGAGGGTAAATCTTGCCTTACAGGCTTGATAGAATTCTATGATCGGGTGACAAAGATTAAGCAAGAAAGAGAAGGATGGGCGAACTGCATTTTTTTGGACTGTCGGAAAGCATTTGACACAGTATCCCATAGAAGGTTGATGCATAAGCTGGAGAAACAGGCAGGAGTAACTGGGAGGGAGCTCCAGTGGATAAGGGAGTACCTAAGCAATAGGAAGCAGAGAGTTACAGTGAGGGGTGAGGCCTCAGAATGGCGTGAAGTCACCAGTGGAGTCCCACAAGGCTCTGTACTCGGACCTATCCTGTTTCTGATATACATAAATGATCTCGCAGAGGGTATAGACTCATTCCTCTCAATGTTTGCTGACGACGACAAAATTATGAGAAGGATTAAGACAGAGGAGGACAGAGTTTAACCCAAGCAAATATGCTTGGCTTAATGAATACAGCGATAGCAGACGGCTTGACGTTTGCAAGGCACTACACATTAAGAAGTAAACACCAGCAATCAACAGCCAATTAATGCACAACTATATTCTACCCGCCTCAAGACTCCGCTCCAATATAGAAGCATCAAGAAATATGGACCAATAGGCTTTCTACAATCACTTCCATTCAATACCCATTGTTTCGTGTTCTGTCTTGTGTTGATGAATTTAATACCCTATTAATACCACCTCACCCCATCCACCTCACTCAAATGTAGATATAAACAAATCGGAGATGTGTAAGTTCTATTCAGTTGTGTAAGTGTAAACTAAAGTCTTTGAAAATGTTATAAGTTTTACGAAACGCGCTCAAGTGTCGCGTCAGACTAGAAATAAAAGTGAATTTTGGAGAATTGATTTTTGAATTACCACCAGCAGTGAAAAGAAATGTACGAAAGATTGAGAAAATTCGTGTTAGAATTATTAATCTTACTTTTTCGGTCATATTTAATAATATATATATATATATATATATATATATATATATATATATATATATATATATATATATATATATATATATATATATATATATATATTTATGCATGCAAACAAGCCTGAATGGTCCCCAGGACTATATGCAACTGAAAACTCACACCCCAGAAGTGACTCGAACCCATACTGCCAGGAGCACTCTGCTGGCATACAGGATCCCTGCTACTGCTGCTACAACGCTTGACTGCTGTAGAGGGTTCTCCGTCGGCTTCGGGCTGTTTTTGATAAGGAGTTCGGAAGTCTTTTTGGTTTTGTTGAATATAATCATTTCTATGTTTTGGTTAGGAGTCTTGCTTTTTACTCCTTTACGGATTATTTCTTTCATTATTCTTTCCTCTTTTTTATGTTCACTGTGCATGGTTGATTTGTAATATAATTTTATTGGAGGTATTGTGGTTTCTGTTCTAGGTTCAGTATTATACCATCGGTCCAAGTGTCTTCTTATAGCAGCGTTTATTTGCGTGTTGCTATATCCGTTATTCACAAATACCCGTTTCTTGTTATTCTTATTCTAACTCTCTACTCACGTTGCTCCATTCGGAGCAGTGGGTAAGCACTCCACGAATATAAGCATTGAGAACATTGCCTTTGTATCTTTGGGGGCACTCACTTCTACCGTTCAGGCATAATCCTATGTTGGTAGGCTTAGTATATACGTTGGTGCTTAAAGAGGTTCCTGTTTTTTGTTATTAGTACATCCAAGAATGGTAGACTGTTATTTTCACTATTTTCATGTGTAAATCGGAGTACTGACTCTCTCTCTAGATTGCTATTTAGATCAATTAGTTCGTCTGAGTCTTTTACTATGACGAAAATGTCATCTGCATAACGGTAATATTTGGTGGGTTTTTGTCTGCTACTGAAGACTTTGTCTTCGATGGTTCCCATATAAAAATTAGCAAATAAAACTCCTAAGGGGGAGCCCATTGCTACTCCGTCTATTTGTAGATACATGTCTCCTTGTGGACTGATGAAAGGGGCTTTCTTTGTACATACTTCGAGAAAACTCTTCAAGTGTGGTTCGGGTTTGTCTAATTTGGGGGTGCTAGGTAAACCAGGTAACCTACTACGCCCAATAATCAGCCAAATACCAACTCCAACCTATCACCTGGCAATAAGACTTAACGAACTCCTAACTCTATACACTCCAAGCAACTATAGTCTACAATCATCAGCAGATTTCATAGAATTAATCAAATCTACTCAGCCCGATGGAATCATTGCTTCCCATGACGTCGAATCCCTATTTACCAACGTTCCAGTCGACACAACCGTAGGAATGTTACTGGACAGAGTATATAGAGACGAGAGCACCCCCAAATTAGACATACCCGAGCCACACTTGAAGAGTTTTCTCGAAGCAAGTACATAGGAAAGAAGGTCATTTCATCAGTCCAAAAACATATGTTTCTTGTAAACATGTGTTGTTGAATATGACCGAAAGTGTAAGAATAATAATTCTAACACGAATCTTCTCAATATTTCTTACGTTCCTCTTCACTGTCGAGGGTAATTGATAAATTAACTCTCCAAAATTCATTCTTTTAATTCTGGTCTGACGCCAGAACTCGTTTTGTAATGCTTATTACATATTCAAAGACTTAGTATACACATAAAATTCATCACACTTATACTCGTTTTATATATATATATATGTCGTACCTAGTAGCCAGAATGCACTTCTCGGCCTACTATGCAAGGCCCGATTTGACTAATAAGCCAAGTTTTCATGAATTACTATATTTTCTCTAATTTTTTTCTTATGAAACGACAAAGCTACCCATTTCATTATGTATGAGGTCAATTTTTTTTACTGGAGTTAAAATTAACGAAGACATATGACCAAACCTAACCAACCCTACCTAACCTAACCTAACCTATCTTTATAGGTTAGGTTAGGTTAGGTAGCCGAAAAAGTTAGGTTAGGTTAGGTTAGGTAGGTTAGGTCGTCGAAAAAACATTATTTCATGAAAACTTGGCTTATTAGGCAAATCGGGCCTTGCATAGTAGGCTGAGAAGTGCGTTCTGGCTACTAGGTACGACATATATATATATATATATATATATATATATATATATATATATATATATATATATATATATATATATATATATATATATATATATATATGTCGTACCTAATAGCCAGAACTCACTTCTCAGCCTACAATGCAAGGCCCGATTTGCCTAATAAGCCAAGTTTTACTAAATTAATATGTTTTCTCTAATTTTTTTCTTATGAAATGATAAAGCTACCCATTTCATTATGTATGAGGTCAATTTTTTTTTATTGGAGTTAAAATTAACGTAGATATATGACCGAACCTAACCAACCCTACCTAACCTTACCTAACCTATCTTTATAGGTTAGGTTAGGTTAGGTAGCCGAAAACGTTAGGTTAGGTTAGGTTAGGTAGGTTAGGTAGTCGAAAAAACATTAATTCATGAAAACTAGGCTTATTAGGCAAATCGGGCCTTGCATAGTAGGCTGAGAAGTGAGTTCTGGCTACTAGGTACGACATATATATATATATATATATATATATATATATATATATATATATATATATATATATATATATATATATATATGTCGTACCTAGTAGCCAGAACTCACTTTTCAGCCTACTATTCAAGGCCCGATTTGCCTAATAAGCCAAGTTTTCCTGAATTAATATATTTACTATAATTTTTTTCTTATGAAATGATAAAGCTACCCATTTCATTATGTATGAGGTCAATTTTTTTTTATTGGAGTTAAAATTAACGTAGATATATGACCGAACCTAACCAACCCTACCTAACCTAACCTAACCTATATTTATAGGTAAGGTTAGGTTAGGTAGCCAAAAAAAGCTAGGTTAGGTTAGGTTAGGTAGGTTAGGTAGACGAAAAAACATTAATTCATGAGAACTTGGCTTATTAGGCAAATCGGGCCTTGAATAGTAGGCTGAGAAGTGCGTTCTGGCTATTAGGTACGACATATATATATATATATACATATATATATATACATATAAATATATATATATACATATATATATACATATATATATATATATATATATATATATATATATAACTGAAAACTCACACCCCAGAAGCAACTTGCATATGCAACTTTTCAGTTGCATATGTCCTGGGGACCATTCAGGCTTGTTCGCATATATATATATATATATATATATATATATATATATATATATATATATATATATATATATATATATATATATATATATATGTCGTACCTAGTAGCCAGAACTCACTTCTCAGCCTACTCTTCAAGGCCCGATTTGCCTAATAAGCCAAGTTTTCCTGAATTAATTTATTTACTATAATTTTTTTCTTATGAAATGATAAAGCAACCCTTTTCACTATGTATGAGGTCAATTTTTTTTTATTGGAGTTAAAATTAACGTAGATATATGACCGAACCTAACCAACCCTACCTAACCTAACCTAACCTATATATATAGGTAAGGTTAGGTTAGGTAGCCAAAAAAAGCTAGGTTAGGTTAGGTTAGGTAGGTTAGGTAGACGAAAAAACATTATATCATGAAAACTTGGCTTATTAGGCAAATCGGGCCTTGCATAGTAGGCTGAGAAGTGAGTTCTGGCTACTAGGTACGACATATATATATATATATATATATATATATATATATATATATATATATATATATATATATATATATATATATATATATATATATATATATATATATGTCGTACCTAGTAGCCAGAACGCACTTTTTGGCCTACTATTCATGGCCCGATTTGCCTAATAAGCCAAGTTTTCCTGAATTAATATATTTTCTCTAATTTTTTTCTTATGAAATGATAAATCTACCCTTTTCATTATGTATGAGGTCAATTTTTCTTTATTGGAGTTAAAATTAACGTAGATATATGACCGAACCTAACAAACCCTACCTAACCTAACCTAACCTATCTTTATAGGTTAGGTTAGGTTAGGTAGCCGAAAAAGTTAGGTTAGGTTAGGTTAGGTAGGTTAGGTAGTCGAAAAACAAATAATTCATGAAAACATGGCTTATTAGGCAAATCGGGCCTTGCATAGTAGGCTGAGAAGTGCGTTCTGGCTACTAGGTACGACATATATATATATATATATATATATATATCGTACCTAGTAGCCAGAACGCACTTCTCAGCCTACTATGCAAGGCCCGATTTGCCTAATAAGCCAAGTTTTCACGAATTAATGTTCTTTCGACTACCTAACCTAACCTAACTTGACTTTTTCGGCTACCTAACCTAACCTAACCTATAAAGATAGGTTTGGTTAGGTTAGGTAGGGTTGGTTAGGTTCGGTCATATATCTACGTTAATTTTAACTCCAATAAAAAAAAATTTACCTCATACATAATTAAATGGGTAGCTTTATCATTTCATAAGAAAAAAAATAGAGAAAATATATTAATTCAGGAAAACTTGGCTTATTAGGCAAATCGGGCCTTGCATAGTAGGCTGAGAAGTGCGTCCTGGCTACTAGGTACGACATATATATATATATATATATATATATATGTCGTACCTAGTAGCCAGAACTCACTTCTCAGCCTACTATTCAAGGCCCGATTTGCCTAATAAGCCAAGTTTTCCTGAATTAATATATTTACTATAATTTTTTTCTTATGAAATGATAAAGCAACCCTTTTCTCTATGTATGAGGTCAATTTTTTTTTATTGGAGTTAAAATTAACGTAGATATATGACCGAACCTAACCAACCCTACCTAACCTAACCTAACCTATATTTATAGGTAAGGTTAGGTTAGGTAGCCAAAAAAAGCTAGGTTAGGTTAGGTTAGGTAGGTTAGGTAGACGAAAAAACATTAATTCATGAAAACTTGGCTTATTAGGCAAATCGGGCCTTGAATAATAGGCTGAGAAGTGCGTTCTGGCTATTAGGTACGACATATATATATATATGTCGTACCTAGTAGCCAGAACACACTTCTCGGCCTACTATGCAAGGCCCGATTTGCCTAATAAGCCAAGTTTTCCTGAATTAATATATTTTCTCTAATTTATTTCTTATGAAATAATAAAGCTACCCATTTCATTATGTATGAGGTCAATTTTTTTTATTGGAGTAAAAATTAACGTAGATATATGACCGAACCTAACCAACCCTACCTAACCTAACCTAACCTATCTTCATAGGTTAGGTTAGGTTAGTTAGCCTAAAAAGTTAGGTTAGGTTAGGTTAGGTAGGTTAGGTAGTCGAAAAACAATTTATTCATGGAAACTTGGCTTATTAGGCAAATCGGGCCTTGCATAGTAGGCTGAGAAGTGCGTTCTGGCTACTAAGTACGACATATATATATATATATATATATATATATATATATATATATATATATGTCGTACCTAGTAGCCAGAACGCACTTTTTGGCCTACTATGCAAGGCCCGATTTGCCTAATAAGCCAAGTTTTCATGAATTAATTGTTTTTCGACGACCTAACCTACCTAACCTAACCTAACCTAACTTTTTCGGCTACCTAACCTAACCTAACCTATAAAGATAGGTTAGGTTAGGTTAGGTAGGGTTGGTTAGGTTCGGTAATATATCTACGTTGATTTTAACTAAAATAAAAAAAAATTGACCTCATACATAATGAAACGGGTAGCTTTATCTTTTCATAAGAAAAAAATTAGAGAAAATATATTAATTCAGGAAAACTTGGCTTATTAGGCAAATTTGGCCTTGCATAGTAGGCTGACAAGTGCGTTCTGGCTATTAGGTACGACATATATATATATATATATATATATATATATATATATATATATATATATATATATATATATATATATATATATATATATATATATATATATATATATATGTCGTACCTAGTAGCCAGAACTCACTTCTCAGCCTACTATTCTAGGCCCGATTTGCCTAATAAGCCAAGTTTTCCTGAATTAATATATTTACTATAATTTTTTTCTTATGAAATGATAAAGCAACCCTTTTCTCTATGTATGAGGTCAATTTTTTTTTATTGGAGTTAAAATTAACGTAGATACATGACCGAACCTAACCAACCCTACCTAACCTAACCTAACCTATATTTATAGGTAAGGTTAGGTTAGGTAGCCAAAAAAAGCTAGGTTAGGTTAGGTTAGGTAGGTTAGGTAGACGAAAAAACATTAATTCATGAAAACTTGGCTTATTATTCAAATCGGGTCTTGAATAGTAGGCTGAGAAGTGCGTTCTGGCTATTAGGTACGACATATATATATATATATATATATATATATATATATGTCGTACCTAGTAGCCAGAACTCACTTTTTGGCCTACTATTCAAGGCCCGATTTGCCTAATAAGCCAAGTTTTCCTGAATTAATATATTTTTTCTAATTTTTTTCTTATGAAATGATAAAGCTACCCATTTCATTATGTATGAGGTCAATTTTTTTTCATTGGAGTTAAAATTAACGTAGATATATGACCGAACCTAACCAACCCTACCTAACCTAACCTAACCTATCTTTATAGGTTAGGTTTGGTTAGGTAGCCGAAAATGTTAGGTTAGGTTAGGTTAGGTAGGTTAGGTAGTCGAAAAAATATTATTTCATGAAAACTTGGCTTATTAGGCAAATCGGGCCTTGCATAGTTGGCTGAGAAGTGCGTTCTGGCTATTAGGTACGACATATATATATATATATATATATATATATATATATATATATATATATATATATATATATATATATGTCGTACCTAATAGCCAGAACGCACTTCTCAGCCTACTATTCAAGGGCCGATTTGCCTAATAAGCCAAGTTTTCATGAATTATTGTTTTTTCGTCTACCTAACCTACCTAACCTAACCTAACCTAGCTTTTTTTGGCTACCTAACCTAACCTTACCTATAAATATAGGTTAGGTTAGGTTAGGTTAGGTAGGGTTGGTTAGGTTCGGTCATATATCTACGTTAATTTTAACTCCAATAAAAAAAAATTGACCTCATACATAGAGAAAAGGGTTGCTTTATCATTTCATAAGAAAAAAATTATAGTAAATATATTAATTCAGGAAAACTTGGCTTAGTAGGCAAATCGGGCCTTGAATAGTAGGCTGAGAAGTGAGTTCTGACTACTAGGTACGACATATATATATATATATATATATATATATATATATATGTCGTACCTAGTAGCCAGAACTCACTTCTCAGCCTACTATTCAAGGCCCGATTTGCCTAATAAGCCAAGTTTTCCTGAAATAATATATTTACTATAATTTTTTTCTTATGAAATGATAAAGCAACCCTTTTCTCTATGTATGAGGTCAATTTTTTTTATTGGAGTTAAAATTAACGTAGATATATGACCGAACCTAACCAACCCTACCTAACCTAACCTAACCTATATTTATAGGTAAGGTTAGGTTAGGTAGCCAAAAAAAGCTAGGTTAGGTTAGGTTAGGTAGGTTAGGTAGACGAAAAAACATTAATTCATGAAAACTTGGCTTATTAGGCAAATCGGGCCTTGAATAGTAGGCTGAGAAGTGCGTTCTGGCTATTAGGTACGACATATATATATATATATATATATATATATATATATATATATATATATATATATATATATATATATATATATATATATATATATATGTCGTACCTAGTAGCCAGAACTCACTTCTCAGCCTACTATGCAAGGCCCGATTTGCCTAATAAGCCAAGTTTTCATGAATTATTGCTTTTCGACTACCTAACCTACCTAACCTAACCTAACCTAACTTTTTCGGCTACCTAACCTAACCTAACCTATAAAGATAGGTTAGGTTAGGTTAGGTAGGGTTGGTTAGGTTCGGTCATATATCTACGTTAATTTTAACTCCAATAAAAACAAATTGACATCTTACATAATGAAATGGGTTGCTTTATCATTTCATAAGAAAAAAATTAGAGAAAATATATTAATTCATGAAAACTTGGCTTATTAGGCAAATCGGGCCTTGCATTGTAGGCTGAAAAGTGAGTTCTGGCTACTAGGTACGACATATATATATATATATATATATATATATATATATATATATATATATATATATATATATATGTTGTACCTAGTAGCCAGAACGCACTTATCAGCCTACAATGCAAGGCCCGATTTGCCTAATAAGCCAAGTTTTCATGAATTAATATGTTTTCTCTATTTTTTTTCTTACGAAATGATAAAGCTACCCATTTCATTATGTATAAGGTCAATTTTTTTTAATGGAGTTAAAATTAACGTAGATATATGACCGAACCTAACCAACCCTACCTAACCTAACCTAACCTATCTTCATAGGTTAGGTTCGGTTAGGTAGCAGAAAACGTTAGGTTAGGTTAGGTTAGGTAGGTTAGGTAGTCGAAAAAACATTAATTCATGAAAACATGGCTTATTAGGCAAATCGGGCCTTGAATAGTAGGCTGATAAGTACGTTCTGGCTACTAGGTACGACATATATATATATATATATATATATATATATATATATATATATATATATATATATATATATATATATATATATATATATATATATACATATATATATATATATATATAAATATATATATATATATATATATATATATATATATGTCGTACCTAGTAGCCAGAACTCACTTCTCAGCCTACTATTCAAGGCCCGATTTGCCTAATAAGCCAAGTTTTCATGAATTAATATATTTACTATAATTTTTTTCTTATGAAATGATAAAGCAACCCTTTTCTCTATATATGAGGTCAATTTTTTTTTATTGGAGTTAAAATTAACGTAGATATATGACCGAACCTAACCAACCCTACCTAACCTAACCTAACCTATATTTATAGGTAAGGTTAGGTTAGGTAGCCAAAAAAAGCTAGGTTAGGTTAGGTTAGGTAGGTTAGGTAGACGAAAAAACATTAATTCATGAAAACTTGGCTAATTAGGCAAATCGGGCCTTGAATAGTAGGCTGAGAAGTGCGTTCTGGCTATTAGGTACGACATATATATATATATATATATATATATATATATATATATATATATAACTGAAAACTCACACCCCAGAAGTGACTCGAACCCATACTGCCAGGAGCAACGCAACTGGTATGTACAGGGACGCCTTAATCCGCTTGACCATCACGACCGGACAAAAGGAAGTGATAGCCTAAGCTATTTGAACCACTTCCCCGCCGGCACTCGGATAGTAATCTTGGGCATAGCATTTTATCAAATCACCTCATTCTTTTGGGGCAACACGTGAGGAACACAAATGCAAACAAACCTGAATGGTCCCCAGGACTATATACAACTGAAAACTCACACCCCAGAAGTGACTCGAACCCATACTGCCAGGAGCAACGCAACTGGTATGTACAGGGACGCCTTAATCCGCTTGACCATCACGACCGGACAAAAGGAAGTGAAATAGAATATAGAAACTAGAATATAGAAAATTCGTGTTAGAATTATTAATCTTACTTTTTCGGTCATATTTAATAATATATATATAAATATATATATATATATATATATATATATATATATATATATATATATATATATATATATATATATATATATATATATATATATATATATATATATATATATATATATATTAGTATATTTTGGTAGCAGTCTTTCCTGTAGACATATATTATTAAATATGGCCGAAAAAGTAAGATTAATAATTCTAACACGAATTTTCTCAATCTTTCGTACATTTCTTTTCATTGTTGGAGGTAAATCAAAAATCAATTCTCCAAAATTCATTTTTATTTCTAGTCTGACGCGACACGAGCGCGTTTCGTAAAACTTATTACGTTTTCAAAGACTTTAGTTCACAAATACACAACTGAATAGAACTTACGCATCTCCGATTTTATATCTACATTTGAGTGAGGTGGAAGGGGTGATGTGGCATTAACACAAGACAGAACAAGATGTGGCATTAATAGGGTATTAATTTCATCAACACAAGACAGAACAAGAGTATTAATAGGGTATTAATTTCATCAACACAAGACAGAACACGAAACAATGGATATTGAATAGAAGTGTTTGTAGAAAGCCTATTGGTCCATATTTCTTGATGATTCTATATTGGAGCGGAGTCTTGAGGTGGGTAGAATATAGTTGTGCAATAATTGGCTGTTGATTGCTGGTGTTGACTTCTTGATGTGTAGTGCCTCGCAAACGTCAAGCCGCCTGCTATCGCTGTATCTATCGATGATTTCTGTGTTGTTTACTAGGATTTCTCTGGCGATGGTTTGGTTGTGGGAAGAGATTATATGTTCCTTAATGGAGCCCTGTTGCTTATGCATCGTTAAACGCCCAGAAAGAGATGTTGTTGTCTTGCCTATATACTGGGTTTTTTGGAGCTTACAGTCCCCAAGAGGGCATTTGAAGGCATAGACGACGTTAGTCTCTTTTAAAGCGTTCTGTTTTGTGTCTGGAGAGTTTCTCATGAGTAGGCTGGCCGTTTTTCTGGTTTTATAGTAAATCGTCAGTTGTATCCTCCAATGGTTTCGTCGAAGACATCATAAGAAGGAAAGTGAAAAGCCATGCAACCTCTGAAGAGACAACTAACACAACACCTATACCCCCTATTAGACTATTTTACAGGAACTTCTTTTCCACAGCTCATAAAACGGAGGAAAGGGTCCTGAAAGATATTGTTAATAGAAACGTTATCCCTACAGACAAAAATCAAAGGATACAACTGACGATTTACTATAAAACCAGAAAAACGGCCAGCCTACTCATGAGAAACTCTCCAGACACAAAACAGAATGCTTTAAAAGAGACAAACGTCGTCTATGCCTTCAAATGCCCTCTTGGGGACTGTAAGCTCCAAAAAACCCAGTATATAGGCAAGACAACAACATCTCTTTCTAGGCGTTTAACGATGCATAAGCAACAGGGCTCCATTAAGGAACATATAATCTTTTCCCACAACCAAACCATCGCCAGAGAAATCCTAGTAAACAACACAGAAATCATCGATAGATACAGCGATAGCAGGCGGCTTGACGTTTGCGAGGCATTACACATCAAGAAGTCAACACCAGCAATCAACAGCCAATTATTGCACAACTATATTCTACCCACTTCAAGACTCCGCTCCAATATAGAAGCATCAAGAAATATGGACCAATAGGCTTTCTACAAACACTTCTATTCAATATCCATTGTTTCGTGTTCTGTCTTGTGTTGATGAAATTAATACCCTATTAATACTCTTGTTCTGTCTTGTGTTGATGAAATTAATACCCTATTAATGCCACATCTTGTTCTGTCTTGTGTTAATGCCACATCACCCCTTCACCTCACTCAAATGTAGATATAAAATCGGAGATGCGTAAGTTCTATTCAGTTGTGTATTTGTGAACTTAAGTCTTTGAAAATGTAATAAGTTTTACGAAACGCGCTCGTGTTGCGTCAGACTAGAAATAAAAATGAATTTTGGAGAATTGATTTTTGATTTACCTCCAACAGTGAAAAGAAATGTACGAAAGGTTGAGAAAATTCGTGTTAGAATTATTAATCTTACTTTTTCGGTCATATTTAATAATATATATATATATATATATATATATATATATATATATATATATATATATATATATATATATATATATATATATATATATATATATATATACATATATATATATATATATATATATATATATATATGTCGTACCTAGTAGCCAGAATGCACTTCTCAGCCTACTATGCAAGGCCCCATTTGCCTAAAAAGCTAAGTTTTCCTGAATTAATATATTTCCCTGAATTTTTTCTTATGAAATGACAAAGCAACCCATTTCATTATGTATGAGGTCAATTTTTTTTTATTGGAGTTAAAATTAACGTAGATATATGACCAAACCTAACCAACCCTAACTAACCTAACCTAATCTATCTTTATAGGTTAGGTTAAGTTAGGTAGCCGAAAAAGTTAGGTTACGTTAGGTTAGGTAGGTTAGGTAGTCGAAAAAAAATTTATTCGTGAAAACTTGGCTTATTAGGCAAATCGTGCCTTGCATAGTAGGCTGAGAAGTGCGTTCTGGCTACTAGGTACGACATATATATATATATAATCTTTGGACAACACCCACCAGTGGGACTCGAACCCAGAAAGCACAACTACCTTCCAGTAGCTGGCATAACTAGTATGCTTTAACCCACTACGCCATCAGACCTTACAAAAGAAGTAGATAGTTCGAGATATATATATCTCAAACATCTCTACCTCCCGAAGGCACCAGATGAGTGAGGGGTCAGTCTGCAATTTTCGTCAAGCCACTGTCAATGTGAGAGAACTCGTGTCCAGCTTATAAGCCTATACTTGCATAAACCACAAGTGAAGATAAACAATCTTTGGACAACACCCACCAGTGGGACTCGAACCCAGAAAGCACAACTACCTTCCAGTAGCTGGCATAACTAGTATGCTTTAACCCACTACGCCATCAGACCTTACAAAAGAAGTAGATAGTTCGAGATATATATATCTCAAACATCTCTACCTCCCGAAGGCACCAGATGAGTGAGGGGTCAGTCTGCAATTTTCGTCAAGCCACTGTCAATGTGAGAGAACTCGTGTCCAGCTTATAAGCCTATACTTGCATAAACCACAAGTGAAGATAAACAATCTTTGGACAACACCCACCAGTGGGACTCGAACCCAGAAAGCACAACTACCTTCCAGTAGCTGGCATAACTAGTATGCTTTAACCCACTACGCCATCAGACCTTACAAAAGAAGTAGATAGTTCGAGATATATATATCTCAAACATCTCTACCTCCCGAAGGCACCAGATGAGTGAGGGGTCAGTCTGCAATTTTCGTCAAGCCACTGTCAATGTGAGAGAACTCGTGTCCAGCTTATAAGCCTATACTTGCATAAACCACAAGTGAAGATAAACAATCTTTGGACAACACCCACCAGTGGGACTCGAACCCAGAAAGCACAACTACCTTCCAGTAGCTGGCATAACTAGTATGCTTTAACCCACTACGCCATCAGACCTTACAAAAGAAGTAGATAGTTCGAGATATATATATCTCAAACATCTCTACCTCCCGAAGGCACCAGATGAGTGAGGGGTCAGTCTGCAATTTTCGTCAAGCCACTGTCAATGTGAGAGAACTCGTGTCCAGCTTATAAGCCTATACTTGCATAAACCACAAGTGAAGATAAACAATCTTTGGACAACACCCACCAGTGGGACTCGAACCCAGAAAGCACAACTACCTTCCAGTAGCTGGCATAACTAGTATGCTTTAACCCACTACGCCATCAGACCTTACAAAAGAAGTAGATAGTTCGAGATATATATATCTCAAACATCTCTACCTCCCGAAGGCACCAGATGAGTGAGGGGTCAGTCTGCAATTTTCGTCAAGCCACTGTCAATGTGAGAGAACTCGTGTCCAGCTTATAAGCCTATACTTGCATAAACCACAAGTGAAGATAAACAATCTTTGGACAACACCCACCAGTGGGACTCGAACCCAGAAAGCACAACTACCTTCCAGTAGCTGGCATAACTAGTATGCTTTAACCCACTACGCCATCAGACCTTACAAAAGAAGTAGATAGTTCGAGATATATATATCTCAAACATCTCTACCTCCCGAAGGCACCAGATGAGTGAGGGGTCAGTCTGCAATTTTCGTCAAGCCACTGTCAATGTGAGAGAACTCGTGTCCAGCTTATAAGCCTATACTTGCATAAACCACAAGTGAAGATAAACAATCTTTGGACAACACCCACCAGTGGGACTCGAACCCAGAAAGCACAACTACCTTCCAGTAGCTGGCATAACTAGTATGCTTTAACCCACTACGCCATCAGACCTTACAAAAGAAGTAGATAGTTCGAGATATATATATCTCAAACATCTCTACCTCCCGAAGGCACCAGATGAGTGAGGGGTCAGTCTGCAATTTTCGTCAAGCCACTGTCAATGTGAGAGAACTCGTGTCCAGCTTATAAGCCTATACTTGCATAAACCACAAGTGAAGATAAACAATCTTTGGACAACACCCACCAGTGGGACTCGAACCCAGAAAGCACAACTACCTTCCAGTAGCTGGCATAACTAGTATGCTTTAACCCACTACGCCATCAGACCTTACAAAAGAAGTAGATAGTTCGAGATATATATATCTCAAACATCTCTACCTCCCGAAAATTGCAGACTGACCCCTCACTCATCTGGTGCCTTCGGGAGGTAGAGATGTTTGAGATATATATATCTCGAACTATCTACTTCTTTTGTAAGGTCTGATGGCGTAGTGGGTTAAAGCATACTAGTTATGCCAGCTACTGGAAGGTAGTTGTGCTTTCTGGGTTCGAGTCCCACTGGTGGGTGTTGTCCAAAGATTGTTTATCTTCACTTGTGGTTTATGCAAGTATAGGCTTATAAGCTGGACACGAGTTCTCTCACATTGACAGTGGCTTGACGAAAATTGCAGACTGACCCCTCACTCATCTGGTGCCTTCGGGAGGTAGAGATGTTTGAGATATATATATCTCGAACTATCTACTTCTTTTGTAAGGTCTGATGGCGTAGTGGGTTAAAGCATACTAGTTATGCCAGCTACTGGAAGGTAGTTGTGCTTTCTGGGTTCGAGTCCCACTGGTGGGTGTTGTCCAAAGATTGTTTATCTTCACTTGTGGTTTATGCAAGTATAGGCTTATAAGCTGGACACGAGTTCTCTCACATTGACAGTGGCTTGACGAAAATTGCAGACTGACCCCTCACTCATCTGGTGCCTTCGGGAGGTAGAGATGTTTGAGATATATATATCTCGAACTATCTACTTCTTTTGTAAGGTCTGATGGCGTAGTGGGTTAAAGCATACTAGTTATGCCAGCTACTGGAAGGTAGTTGTGCTTTCTGGGTTCGAGTCCCACTGGTGGGTGTTGTCCAAAGATTGTTTATCTTCACTTGTGGTTTATGCAAGTATAGGCTTATAAGCTGGACACGAGTTCTCTCACATTGACAGTGGCTTGACGAAAATTGCAGACTGACCCCTCACTCATCTGGTGCCTTCGGGAGGTAGAGATGTTTGAGATATATATATCTCGAACTATCTACTTCTTTTGTAAGGTCTGATGGCGTAGTGGGTTAAAGCATACTAGTTATGCCAGCTACTGGAAGGTAGTTGTGCTTTCTGGGTTCGAGTCCCACTGGTGGGTGTTGTCCAAAGATTGTTTATCTTCACTTGTGGTTTATGCAAGTATAGGCTTATAAGCTGGACACGAGTTCTCTCACATTGACAGTGGCTTGACGAAAATTGCAGACTGACCCCTCACTCATCTGGTGCCTTCGGGAGGTAGAGATGTTTGAGATATATATATCTCGAACTATCTACTTCTTTTGTAAGGTCTGATGGCGTAGTGGGTTAAAGCATACTAGTTATGCCAGCTACTGGAAGGAAGTTGTGCTTTCTGGGTTCGAGTCCCACTGGTGGGTGTTGTCCAAAGATTGTTTATCTTCACTTGTGGTTTATGCAAGTATAGGCTTATAAGCTGGACACGAGTTCTCTCACATTGACAGTGGCTTGACGAAAATTGCAGACTGACCCCTCACTCATCTGGTGCCTTCGGGAGGTAGAGATGTTTGAGATATATATATCTCGAACTATCTACTTCTTTTGTAAGGTCTGATGGCGTAGTGGGTTAAAGCATACTAGTTATGCCAGCTACTGGAAGGTAGTTGTGCTTTCTGGGTTCGAGTCCCACTGGTGGGTGTTGTCCAAAGATTGTTTATCTTCACTTGTGGTTTATGCAAGTATAGGCTTATATATATATATATATATATATATATATATATATATATATATATATATATATATATATATATATATATATATTATTAAATATGACCGAAAAAGTAAGATTAATAATTCTAACACGAATTTTCTCTATCTTTCGTACATTTCTTTTCACTGTTGGTGGTAATTCAAAAATCAATTCTCCAAAATTCATTTTTATTTATAGTCTGACGCGACAATTGAGCGCGTTTCGTAAAACTTATTACATTTTCAAAGACTTTAGTTTACACATACACAACTGAATAGAACTTACACATCTCCGATTTGTTTATATCTACATATTGAGTGAGGTGGATGGGGTGAGGTGGCATTAATAGGGTATTAATTTCATCAACACAAGACAGAACACGAAACAATGGGTATTGTTTTCTCAATACCCATTAGAAAGCCTATTGGTCCATATTTCCAATAGGAAATATGGACCAATAGGCTCCATATTCCCAATATTTCCAATTTCCATTTCCAATAGGAAATATGGAAATATGGACCAATAGGCTTTCTACAATCACTTCCATTCAATACCCATTGTTTCGTGTTCTGTCTTGTGTTGATGAAATTAATACCCTATTAATGCCACCTCACCCCATCCACCTCACTCAAAATGTAGATATATACAAATCGGAGATGTGTAAGTTCTATTCAGTTGTGTATGGTAAGCTAAAGTCTTTGAAAATGTAATAAGTTTTACGAAACGCGCTCAAGTGTCGCGTCGGTCTAGAAATAAAAATGAATTTTGGAGAATTGATTTTTGAATTACCACCAACAGTGAAAAGAAATATACGAAAGATAGAGAAAATTCGTGTTAGAATTATTGATCTTACTTTTTCGGTCATATTTAATAATATATGTCTACAGGAAAGACTGCTACCAAAATATACTAATATTAAAACGCACGACCCAGCAGTAAGGAATCAAGCCTTCACGATAAAATATCGCCAGGATCTGATTCGTGATCAGATATACAAGGCGGAAAATCAAATCAAAGACAACAAAACGCAACTACTTCATGCTACAAACGAATGGAGAAATAGCAACATCGACGAAAGTCTCCGTACCCACATTGAACAACACCTTGACATCCTCACAGACCGACATCAACTCAGCACTGAAACAAGGAATATCAAGAAGCTAACAACATTATATGGAGGACCTATGGCAATTCCACGACCAAGAGATGGCTTCCTGAACCTTGCAGGAATCAACCTCACTGAGGACCAAATCACTCTCCTAAATCTGGGTATAAACTGTCACGTTATGCCCAGACTGAGTGAGATGGCCCGGAAAGTGGAGTTGGAAATCCTGTTGAACGACATATTCAACCTCGAGACACAAAAGAAGGTCACTACCAAAGATACCTTGCAAGCAGAACTTATTGCGGAAGGAGGAAAGAATCAAGGCAATTACAGAAGCACCATACTGTTCCCCGAGCTCAAAGCGGCAGCTAAAAGCCTTCGTGAGAGCAAGGAGATAGTTGTCAGGAGAGGCGACAAATCGGCAATATACGTCATTCTTAAAAAAGACGAATATCTGGCGAAAATGAACTTCATACTCTCTGACCAAACTAAATTCCAAAGGGTAACGAAGGACACTACAGCCGAATTAAAAGCAAAGGTCAACAAACTGATCGAAACTGTGAACGCCAAGAAATCCGGACTCCACCTGCCAAAGATTATTGGGGAATATAAACCTGGATATGCGTATGGAAATGTCAAGACACACAAGCCTGGAAACCCACTTCGGCCAATCATTAGCCAGATACCCACACCCACGTACAGGCTGGCGAAACGACTCAACGGCCTGCTGGCTCCTTATGTGCCTTGCTCCTTCAGCCTGAAGTCTCCAAAAGAATTTGTTGACTTACTGCGGGGCACACGGGCCACAGGGATAAGAGCCTCGTTGGACGTGGAATCACTGTTCACCAACGTACCTGTGGACGAGACAATCGGGATGATAGCCGACAGAGTGTATCGTGATCCAGCCTGTACTCCTCTTGACATACCAGAAAATATTCTAAGGAAACTACTCCAAGCTTGTACTAAAGAGGCAACCTTCTTGAGCCCGGATGGGCACATATATAAGCAAGTAGATGGGTTCGCCATTGGTTCTCCCCTAGGTGTCTTGTTTGCAAACTTCTACATGGGTACCATCGAGCAAAAAGTTTTAGACGACATGAACTTGAAACCGGCCATATACTGCAGGTATGTTGACGACATTTTTACACAGGTACCTGATGTCAGACATCTGCAGGAGCTGAAGGAGGCGTTTGAGCAGAGTTTCGTACTGCGTTTCACTTACGAGATGGAAAAGGATGGGAAGCTGCCCTTTCTAGATGTAACAGTCATGGAAAAAAGCGGGGGTTTCCACACTGCAGTCTACACTAAGGAAACGAACATAGGAATGTGCCTAAATGCCAACAGCGACTGCCCAGACAGGTACAAAAGGAGTGTTGTTAACGCATATGTCGACCGTGCTCTCAGCCACAGCTCAGAATGGAAGCAAGTCGACGAAGAACTCTGTAGGGTAAGGCAGGTCCTAGTCAACAACGGCTTCTCCAATGGTTTCGTCGAAAACATCATAAGAAGGAAAGTGAAACGCCATGCAACCTCTGAAGAGACAACTAACACAACACCTATACCCCCTATTAGACTATTTTACAGGAACTTCTTTTCCACAGCTCATAAAATGGAGGAAAGGGTCCTGAAAGATATTGTTAATAGAAACGTTATCCCTACAGACAAAAATCAGAGGATACAACTGACGATTTACTATAAAACCAGAAAAACGGCCAGCCTACTCACGAGAAACTCTCCAGACACAAAGCAGAACGCTTTAAAAGAGACCAAACGTCGTCTATGCCTTCAAATGCCCTCTTGGGGACTGTAAGCTCCAAAAAACCCAGTATATAGGCAAGACAACAACATCTCTTTCTAGGCGTTTAACGATGCATAAGCAACAGGGCTCCATTAAGGAACATATAATCTCTTCCCACAACCAAACCATCGCCAGAGAAATCATAAAATGGAGGAAAGGGTACTGAAAGATATTGTTAATAGAAACGTTATCCCTACAGACAAAAATCAGAGGATACAACTGACGATTTACTATAAAACCAGAAAAACGGCCAGCCTACTCACGAGAAACTCTCCAGACACAAAGCAGAACGCTTTAAAAGAGACCAAACGTCGTCTATGCCTTCAAATGCCCTCTTGGGGACTGTAAGCTCCAAAAAACCCAGTATATAGGCAAGACAACAACATCTCTTTCTGGGCGTTTAACGATGCATAAGCAACAGGGCTCCATTAAGGAACATATAATCTCTTCCCACAACCAAACCATCGCCAGAGAAATCCTAGTAAACAACACAGAAATCATCGATAGATACAGCGATAGCAGGCGGCTTGACGTTTGCGAGGCACTACACATTAAAAAGTCAACACCAGCAATCAACAGCCAATTAATGCACAACTATATTCTACCCACAACAAGACTCCGCTCCATTACAGAAGCATCAAGAAATATGGACCAATAGGCTTTCTACAATCACTTCCATTCAATACCCATTGTTTCGTGTTCTGTCTTGTGTTGATGAAATTAATACCCTATTAATGCCACCTCACCCCATCCACCTCACTCAAAATGTAGATATAAACAAATCGGAGATGCGTAAGTTCTATTCAGTTGTGTATTTGTGAACTTAAGTCTTTGAAAATGTAATAAGTTTTACGAAACGCGCTCGTGTTGCGTCAGACTAGAATTAAAAATGAATTTTGGAGAATTGATTTTTGATTTACCTCCAACAGTGAAAAGAAATGTACGAAAGATTGAGAAAATTCGTGTTAGAATTATTAATCTTACTTTTTCGGTCATATTTAATAATATATATATATATATATATATATATATATATATATATATATATATATATATATATATATATATATATATATATATATATATATATATATATATATATATATATATATTTATGTGTGGTTTCCTCCGAGGCTATGGCTTCCCCTTCTTCCAGCTAGAGGTGGTACTCCCTTCCATATATATATTAAAAAAAAAAAAAAATATATATATATATATATATATATATATATATATATATATATATATATATATATATATATATATATATATATATATATGTCGTACCTAATAGCCAGAACGCACTTCTCAGCCTACTATTCAAGGCCCGATTTGCCTAATAAGCCAAGTTTTCATGAATTAATGTTTTTTCGTCTACCTAACCGACCTAACCTAACCTAACCTAGCTTTTTTTGGCTACCTAACCTAACCTTACCTATAAATATAGGTTAGGTTAGGTTAGGTAGGGTTGGGTAGGTTCGGTCATATATCTACGTTAATTTTAACTCCAATAAAAAAAAATTGACCTCATACATAGAGAAAAGGGTTGCTTTATCATTTCATAAGAAAAAAATTATAGTAAATATATTAATTCAGGAAAACTTGGCTTATTAGGCAAATCGGGCCTTGAATAGTAGGCTGAGAAGTGAGTTCTGGCTACTAGGTACGACATATATATATATATATATATATATATATATATATATATATATATATATATATATGTCGTACCTAGTAGCCAGAACTCACTTTTCAGCCTACAATGCAAGGCCCGATTTGCCTAATAAGCCAAGTTTTCATGAATTAATATATTTTCTCTATTTTTTTTCTTATGAAATGATAAAGCAACCCATATCATTATGTAAGAGGTCAATTTTTTTTTATTGGAGTTAAAATTAACGTAGATATATGACCGAACCTAACCAACCCTACCTAACCTAACCTAACCTATCTTTATAGGTTAGGTTTGGTTAGGTAGCCGAAAAAGTTAGGTTAGGTTAGGTTAGGTAGGTTAGGTAGTCGAAAAGCAATTAATTCATGAAAACTTGGCTTATTAGGCAAATCGGGCCTTGCATAGTAGGCTCAGAAGTGAGTTCTGGCTACTAGGTACGACATATATATATATATATATATATATATATATATATATATATATATGTCGTACCTAGTAGCCAGAACGCACTTCTCAGCCTACTATGCAAGGCCCAATTTGCTTAATAAGCCAACTTTTCATGGATTAATTGTTTTTCGACTACCTAACCTACCTAACCTAACCTAACCTAACTTTTTTGGCTACCTAACCTAACCTAACCTATAAAGATAGGTTAGGTTAGGTTAGGTAGGGTTGGTTAGGTTTGGTCATATATTTACGTTAATTTTAACTCCAATAAAAAAAAATATACCTCATACATAATGAAATGGGTAGCTTTATCATTTCATAAGAAAAAAATTAGAGAAAATATATTAGTTCAGGAAAACTTGGCTTATTAGTCAAATCGGGACTTGCATAGTAGACTGAGAAGTGCGTTCTGGCTATTAGGTACGACATATATATATATATATATATATATATATATATATATATATATATATATATATGTCGTACCTAGTAGCCAGAACGCACTTCTCAGCCTACTACGCAAGGCCTGATTTGCCTAATAAGCCAAGTTTTCATGAATTAATTGTTTTTCGACTACCTAACCTACCTAACCTAACCTAACCCAACTTTTTCGGCTACCTAACCAAACCTAACCTATAAAGATAGGTTAGGCTAGGTTAGGTAGGGTTGGTTAGGTTTGGTCATATATCTACGTTAATTTTAACTCCAATAAAAAAAAATTGACTTCATACATAATGAAATGGGTAGCTTTATCATTTCATAAGAAAAAAATTAGAAAAAATATATTAATTCAGGAAAACTTGGCTTATTAGGCAAATCGGGCCTTGCATAGTAGGCCAAAAAGTGAGTTCTGGCTACTAGGTACGACATATATATATATATGTCGTACCTAATAGCCAGAACGCACTTCTCAGCCTACTATTCAAGGCCCGATTTGCCTAATAAGCCAAGTTTTCATGAATTAATGTTTTTTCGTCTACCTAACCTACCTAACCTAACCTAACCTAGCTTTTTTTGGCTACCTAACCTAACCTTACCTATAAATATAGGTTAGGTTAGGTTAGGTAGGGTTGGTTAGGTTCGGTCATATATCTACGTTAATTTTAACTCCAATAAAAAAAAATTGACCTCATACATAGAGAAAAGGGTTGCTTTATCATTTCATAAGAAAAAAATTATAGTAAATATATTAATTCAGGAAAACTTGGCTTATTAGGCAAATCGGGCCTTGAATAGTAGGCTGAAAAGTGAGTTCTGGCTACTAGGTACGACATATATATATATATATATATATATATATATATATATATATATATATATATATATATATATATATATATATATATATATATGTCGTACCTAGTAGCCAGAATGCACTTCTCAGCCTACTATGCAAGGCCCCATTTGCCTAAAAAGCTAAGTTTTCCTGAATTAATATATTTCACTGAATTTTTTCTTATGAAATGACAAAGCAACCCATTTCTTTATGTATGAGGTCAGTTTTTTTTTATTGGAGTTAAAATTAACGTAGATATATGACCAAACCTAACCAACCCTAACTAACCTAACCTAATCTATCTTTATAGGTTAGGTTAAGTTAGGTAGCCGAAAAAGTTAGGTTACGTTAGGTTAGGTAGGTTAGGCAGTCGAAAAAAAATTTATTCGTGAAAACTTGGCTTATTAGGCAAATCGTGCCTTGCATAGTAGGCTGAGAAGTGCGTTCTGGCTACTAGGTACGACATATATATATATATATATATATATATGTATATATATATATATATATATATATATATATATATATGTATATATATATATATATATATATATATATATATATATATATATATATATATATATATATATATATATGTCGTACCTAGTAGCCAGAACTCACTTCTCAGCCTACTATGCAAGGCCCGATTTGCCTAATAAGCCAAGTTTTCATGAATTAATGTTTTTTCGACGACCTAACCTACCTAACCTAAACTAACCTACCTTTTTCGGTTACCTAACCCAACCTAACCTATAAAGATAGGTTAGGTTAGGTTAGGTAGGGTTGGTTAGGTTCGGTCATATATCTACGTTAATTTTAACTACAATAAAACAAAATTGACCTCATACATAATGAAATGGGTAGCTTTATCATTTCATAAGAAAAAAATTAGAGGAAATATATTAATTCAGGAAATCTTGGCCTATTAGGCAAATCGGGCCCTGCATAGTAGGCTGAGAAGTGCGTTCTGGCTATTAGGTACGACATATACATATACATATATATATATATATATATATATATATATATATATATATATATATATATATATATATATATATATATATATATATATACATATATATATATATATATATATACATATATATATATATATATATATATATACATATATATATATATATACATATATATATATATATATATATATATATATATATATATATATATATATATGTCGTACCTAATAGCCAGAACGCACTTCTCAGCCTACTATGCAAGGTCCGATTTGCCTAATAAGCCAAGTTTTCATGAATTAATGTTTTTTCGACTACCTAACCTACCTAACCTAACCTAACCTACCTTTTTCGGCATCCTAACCCAACCTAACCTATGAAGATAGGTTAGGTTAGGTTAGGTAGGGTTGGTTAGGTTCGGTCATATATCTACGTTAATTTTAACTACAATAAAACAAAATTGACCTCATACATAATGAAATGGGTAGCTTTATCATTTAATAAGAAAAAAATAGAGAAAATATATTAATTCAGGAAAACTTGGCTTATTAGGCAAATCGGGCCTTGCATAGTAGGCTGAGAAGTGCGTTCTGGCTACTAGGTACGACATATATATATATATATATATATATATATATATATATATATATATATATATATATATATATATATATATATATATATATATATATATATATATATATATGTATATATATATATGTATATATATATATATATATATATATATATATATTGGTGTATACTGGCAGCAGGTTTTCTTTCAAACATGTTTCATTGAATATGACCGCATATTCTGTATTTATTATTTTCTGGTTTAGGGCTTCTATCCCTCTAACTATTTTCTTAGCATCAGGGCTTAATTGGAATAGGAGTTCTCCAAAACTCATTTTCGTACTTTTAAGGTGAAGAAAAGAAGTGATTTACTATAGAGTGTATTACACTTATTTGTATAATTTGCACGACGTTTCGAACCTCCATGGTTCATTCTCAAGTGAACAGATCTTACAATACTAGTTGATTTTATACCCGCATTAGGTCAGGTGATAATACAATGAAGGTGAAACACATGGGGGGATACATTAGGAATAAACATAGGGGCTGCAGAAGGCTTATTGGCCCATACGAGGCATCTCCTATCTAAACACAAAGATTAATCCAGTGTAATTGGCCTGTTATGTTTGGACATTGTCTTCTGTGTTGGCATCAATATGTTCTTGTCTTGTCCTTACTCTCATGGTGGGTAGAGTAAATAGTTCCGTGATTTGGGTGTTCATGGTAGGTCGCTCTATTCTTATGTGAATTGCCTCAAGAATTTGTAATCTTCTTGAATCTTGGGTTTTGTCTATTATGCAAGTATTCTTGTTCAACATTTCTCTTGTTAGAGTAATGTCATGGGCTTGTCTCATGTGATTCCTAGGGGCACCAGATTGAAGATGGCATGTCAAACGCCTCGTCAGCTTGGTCGACGTCATACCTATGTACTTACATTGAAGGTTACATCCTTCGTGGGGGCAAGTGTACATGTATACAACGCTTGACTGCTGTAGAGGGTTCTCCGTCGGCTTCGGGCTGTTTTTGATAAGGAGTTCGGAAGTCTTCTTGGTTTTGTAGAATATTATCAGGTTTATGTTTTGGTTAGGAGTAGTGCTTTTTACTCCTTTACGGATTATTTCTTTCATTATTCTTTCCTCTTTTATATGTTCACTGTGCATGGTTGATTTGTAATATAATTTTATTGGGGGTGTTGTGGTTTCTGTTCTAGGTTCTGAATTATACCAACGGTCCAAGTGTCTTCTTATAGCAGCGTTTATTTCCGCGTTGCTATATCCGTTGTTCACCAATACCTGAGTTACTCTTTCAAACTCTCTACTCACGTTGCTCCATTCAGAGCAGTGGGTAAGCGCTCGACGAATATAAGCATTGAGAACACTGGTTTTGTATCTTTGGGGGCACTCACTTCTACCGTTCAGGCATAATCCTATGTTGGTGGGCTTGGTATATACGTCGGTGCTTAAAGAGGTTCCTGTTTTTGTTATTAGTACATCCAAGAATGGCAGACTGTTATTTTCACTATTTTCATGTGTAAATCGGAGTACTGACTCTCTCTCTAGGTGTCTTTTTAGGTCAATTAGTTCATCTGAGTCTTTTACTATTACGAATATGTCATCTACATAACGGCAGTATACAGTTGGTTTTTGTCTGCTACTGAAGACCCTATCTTCGATGGTTCCCATATAAAAATTAGCAAATAAAACTCCTAAGGGGGAGCCCATTGCTACTCCGTCTATTTGTAAATACATGTCTCCTTGTGGACTGATGAAAGGGGCTTCCTTTGTACATGCTTCGAGAAGAGCATGTACAAAGGAAGCCCCTTTCATCAGTCCACAAGGAGACATGTATTTACAAATAGACGGAGTAGCAATGGGCTCCCCCTTAGGAGTTTTATTTGCTAATTTTTATATGGGAACCATCGAAGATAGGGTCTTCAGTAGCAGACAAAAACCAACTGTATACTGCCGTTATGTAGATGACATATTCGTAATAGTAAAAGACTCAGATGAACTAATTGACCTAAAAAGACACCTAGAGAGAGAGTCAGTACTCCGATTTACACATGAAAATAGTGAAAATAACAGTCTGCCATTCTTGGATGTACTAATAACAAAAACAGGAACCTCTTTAAGCACCGACGTATATACCAAGCCCACCAACATAGGATTATGCCTGAACGGTAGAAGTGAGTGCCCCCAAAGATACAAAACCAGTGTTCTCAATGCTTATATTCGTCGAGCGCTTACCCACTGCTCTGAATGGAGCAACGTGAGTAGAGAGTTTGAAAGAGTAACTCAGGTATTGGTGAACAACGGATATAGCAACGCGGAAATAAACGCTGCTATAAGAAGACACTTGGACCGTTGGTATAATTCAGAACCTAGAACAGAAACCACAACACCCCCAATAAAATTATATTACAAATCAACCATGCACAGTGAACATATAAAAGAGGAAAGAATAATGAAAGAAATAATCCGTAAAGGAGTAAAAAGCACTACTCCTAACCAAAACATAAACCTGATAATATTCTACAAAACCAAGAAGACTTCCGAACTCCTTATCAAAAACAGCCCGAAGCCGACGGAGAACCCTCTACAGCAGTCAAGCGTTGTATACATGTACACTTGCCCCCACGAAGGATGTAACCTTCAATGTAAGTACATAGGTATGACGTCGACCAAGCTGACGAGGCGTTTGACATGCCATCTTCAATCTGGTGCCCCTAGGAATCACATGAGACAAGCCCATGACATTACTCTAACAAGAGAAATGTTGAACAAGAATACTTGCATAATAGACAAAACCCAAGATTCAAGAAGATTACAAATTCTTGAGGCAATTCACATAAGAATAGAGCGACCTACCATGAACACCCAAATCACGGAACTATTTACTCTACCCACCATGAGAGTAAGGACAAGACAAGAACATATTGATGCCAACACAGAAGACAATGTCCAAACATAACAGGCCAATTACACTGGATTAATCTTTGTGTTTAGATAGGAGATGCCTCGTATGGGCCAATAAGCCTTCTGCAGCCCCTATGTTTATTCCTAATGTATCCCCCCATGTTTTTCACCTTCATTGTATTATCACCTGACCTAATGCGGGTATAAAATCAACTAGTATTGTAAGATCTGTTCACTTGAGAATGAACCATGGAGGTTCGAAACGTCGTGCAAATTATACAAATAAGTGTAATACACTCTATAGTAAATCACTTCTTTTCTTCACCTTAAAAGTACGAAAATGAGTTTTGGAGAACTCCTATTCCAATTAAGCCCTGATGCTAAGAAAATAGTTAGAGGGATAGAAGCCCTAAACCAGAAAATAATAAATACAGAATATGCGGTCATATTCAATGAAACATATATATATATATATATATATATATATATATATATATATATTATTAAATATGACCGAAAAAGTAAGATTAATAATTCTAACACGAATTTTCTCTATCTCTCGTACATTTCTTTTCACTGTTGGTGGTAATTCAAAAATCAATTCTCCAAAATTCATATTTATTTCTAGTCTGACGCGACACTTGAGCGCGTTTCGTAAAACTTATTACATTTTCAAAGACTTTAGCTTACACATACACAACTGAATAGAACTTACACATCTCCGATTTGTTTATATCTACATATTGAGTGAGGTGGATGGGGTGAGGTGGCATTAATAGGGTATTAATTTCATCAACACAAGACAGAACACGAAACAATGGGTATTGTTTTCTCAATACCCATTAGAAAGCCTATTGGTCCATATTTCCAATAGGAAATATGGACCAATAGGCTCCATATTCCCAATATTTCCAATTTCCATTTCCAATAGGAAATATGGAAATATGGACGAATAGGCTTTCTACAATCACTTCCATTCAATACCCATTGTTTCGTGTTCTGTCTTGTGTTGATGAAATTAATACCCTATTAATGCCACCTCACCCCATCCACCTCACTCAAAATGTAGATATATACAAATCGGAGATGTGTAAGTTCTATTCAGTTGTGTATGTGTAAGCTAAAGTCTTTGAAAATATAATAAGTTTTACGAAACACGCTCAAGTGTCGCGTCAGTCTAGAAATAAAAATGAATTTTGGAGAATTAATTTTTGAATTACCACCAACAGTGAAAAGAAATGTACGAAAGATAGAGAAAATTCGTGTTAGAATTATTAATCTTACATTTTCGGTCATATATAATAATATATGTCTACAGGAAAGACTGGTACCAAAATATTCTAATATTAAAACGCACGACTCAGCAGCAAGGAATCAAGCCTTCACGATAAAATATCGCCAGGATCTGATTCGTGGTCAGATATACAAGGCGGAAAATGAAATCAAAGACAACAAAACGCAACTACTTCATGCTACAAACGAATGGAGAAATAGCAACATCGACGAAAGTCTCCGTACCCGCATTGAACAACACCTCGACATCCTCACAGACCGACATCACCTCAGCACTGAAACAAGGATTATCAAGAAACTAACAACGTTATATGGAGGACCTATGGCAATTCTACGACCAAGAGATGGCTTCCTGAACCTTGCAGGAATCAACCTCACTGAGGACCAAATCACTCTCCAAAATCTGGGTATAAACTGTCACGTTATGTCCAGACCGAGTGAGATGGCCCGGAAAGTGGAGTTGGAGATCCTGTTGGACTACATATTCGACCTCGAGACACAAAAGAAGGTCACTACCAAAGATACCTTGCAAGCAGAACTTATTGCGGAAGGAGGAAAGAATCGAGGCAATTACAGAAGCACCATACTGTCCCTCGAGCTCAAAGCAGCAGCTAAAAGCCTTCGTGAGAACAAGGAGATAGTTGTCAGGAGAGGCGACAAATCGCCAATATACGTCATTCTTAAAAAAGACGAATATCTGGCGAAAATGAACCTCATACTCTCTGACCAAACTAAATTCCAAAGGGTAACGAAGGACACTACAGCCGAATTAAAAGCAAAGGTCAACAAACTGATCGAAACTGTGAACGCCAAGAAATCCGGACTCCACCTGCCAAAGATTATTGGGGAATATAAACCTGGATATGCGTATGGAAATGTCAAGACACACAAGCCTGGAAACCCACTTCGGCCAATCATTAGCCAGATACCCACACCCACGTACAGACTGGCGAAGCGACTCAACGGCCTGCTGGCTCCTTATGTGCCTTGCTCCTTCAGCTTGAAGTCTCCAAAAGAATTTGTTGACTTACTGCGGGGCACACGGACCACAGGGATAAGAGCCTCGTTGGACGTGGAATCACTGTTCACCAACGTACCTGTGGACGAGACAATCGGGATGATAGCTGAGAGAGTGTATCGTGATCCAGCCTGTACTCCTCTTGACATACCAGAAAATATTCTAAGGAAACTACTCCAAGCTTGTACTAAAGAGGCAACCTTCTTGAGCCCGGATGGGCACATGTATAAGCCAGTAGATGGGGTCGTCATGGGTTCTCCCCTAGGTGTCTTGTTTGCAAACTTCTACATGGGTACCATCGAGCAAAAAGTCTTAGTCTACATGAACTTGAAACCGGCCATATACTGCAGGTATGTTGACGACATTTTTACACAGGTACCTGATGTCAGACATCTGCAGGAGCTGAAGGAGGCGTTTGAGCAGAGTTCCGTGCTGCGTTTCACTTACGAGATGGAAAAGGATGGGAAGCTGCCCTTTCTAGATGTAACAGTCATGGAAAAGAGCGGAGGTTTCCACACTGCAGTCTACACTAAGGAAACGAACATAGGAATGTGCCTAAATGCCAACAGCGACTGCCCAGACAGGTACAAAAGGAGTGTTGTTAACGCATATGTCGACCGTGCTCTCAGCCACAGCTCAGAATGGAAGCAAGTCGACGAAGAACTCTGGAGGGTAAGGCAGGTCCTAGCCAACAACGGCTTCTCCAATGGTTTCGTCGAAAACATCGTAAGAAGGAAAGTGAAACACCATGCAACCTCTGAAGAGACAACTAACACAACACCTATACCCCCTATTAGACTATTTTACAGGAACTTCTTTTCCACAGCTCATAAAACGGAGGAAAGGGTCCTGAAAGATATTGTTAATAGAAACGTTATCCCTACAGACAAAAATCAGAGGATACAACTGACGATTTACTATAAAACCAGAAAAACGGCCAGCCTACTCATGAGAAACTCTCCAGACACAAAGCAGAACGCTTTAAAAGAGACCAACGTCGTCTATGCCTTCAAATGCCCTCTTGGGGACTGTAAGCTCCAAAAAACCCAGTATATAGGCAAGACAACAACATCTCTTTCTAGGCGTTTAACGATACATAAGCAACAGGGCTACATTAAGGAACATAATCTCTTCCCACAACCAAACTATCGCCAGAGAAATCCTAGTAAACAACACAGAAATCATCGATAGATACAGCGATAGCAGGCGGCTTGACGTTTGCGAGGCACTACACATTAAAAAGTCAACACCAGCAATCAACAGCCAATTAATGCACAACTATATTCTACCCACCTCAAGACTCCGCTCCAATATAGAAGCATCAAGAAATATGGACCAATAGGCTTTCTACAATCACTTCCATTCAATACCAATTGTTTCGTGTTCTGTCTTGTGCTGATGAAATTAATACCCTATTAATGCCACCTCACCCCATCCACCTCACTCAAAATGTAGATATAAACATATCGGAGATGTGTAAGTTCTGTTCAGTTGTGTATGTGTAAGCTAAAGTCTTTGAAAATGTAATAAGTTTTACGAAACACGCTCAAGTGTCGGGTCAGTCTAGAAATAAAAATGAATTTTGGAGAATTGATTTTTGAATTACCACCAACAGTGAAAAGAAATGTACGAAAGATAGAGAAAATTCGTGTTAGAATTATTAATCTTACTTTTTCGGTCATATATAATAATATATGTCTACAGGAAAGACTGCTACCAAAATATACTAATATTAAAACGCACGACCCAGCAGCAAGGAATCAAGCCTTCACGATAAAATATCGCCAGGATCTGATTTGTGATCAGATATACAAGGCGGAAAATCAAATCAAAGACAACAAAACGCAACTACTTCATGCTACAAACGAATGGAAAAATAGCAACATCGACGAAAGTCTCCGTACCCGCATTGAACAACACCTCAACATCCTCACAGACCGACATCACCTCAGCACTGAAACAAGGATTATCAAGAAACTAACAACGTTATATGGAGGACCTATGGCAATTCCACGACCAAGAGATGGCTTCCTGAACCTTGCAGGAATCAACCTCACTGAGGACCAAATCACTCTCCAAAATCAGGGTATAAATTGTCACGTTATGTCCAGACCGAGTGAGATGGCCCGGAAAGTGGAGTTGGAGATCCTGTTGGACGACATATTCGACCTCGAGACACAAAAGAAGGTCACTACCAAAGATACCTTGCAAGCAGAACTTATTGCGGAAGGAGGAAAGAATCGAGGCAATTACAGAAGCACCATACTGTCCCCCGAGCTCAAAGCGGCAGCTAAAAGCCTTCGTGAGAACAAGGAGATAGTTGTCAGGCGAGGCGACAAATCGCCAATATACATCATTCTTAAAAAAGACGAATATCTGGCGAAAATGAACCTGATACTCTCTGACCAAAATAAATTCCAAAGGGTAAGGAAGGACACTACAGCCGACTTAAAAGCAAAGGTCAACAAACTGATCGAAACTGTGAACTCCAAGAAATCCGGACTCCACCTGCCAAAGATTATTGGGGAATATAAACCTGGATATGCGTATGGAAATGTCAAGACACACAAGCCTGGAAACCCACTTCGGCCAATCATTAGCCAGATACCCACACCCACGTACAGACTGGCGAAGCGACTCAACGGCCTGCTGGCTCCCTATGTCCCTTGTGCCTTCAGCCTGAAGTCTCCAAAAGAATTTGTTGACTTACTGTGGGGCACACGGGCCACAGGGATAAGAGCCTCGTTGGACGTGGAATCACTGTTCACCAACGTACCTGTGGACGAGACAATCGGGATGATAGCCGACAGAGTGTATCGTGATCCAGCCTGTACTCCTCTTGACATACCAGAGAATATTCTAAGGAAACTACTCCAAGCTTGTACTAAAGAGGCACTCTTCTTGAGCCCGGATGGGCACATGTATAAGCAAGTAGATGGGGTCGCCATGGGTTCTCCCCTAGATGTCCTGTTTGCAAACTTCTACATGGGTACCATCGAGCAAAAAGTCTTAGTCGACATGAACTTGAAACCGGCCATATACTGCAGGTATGTTGACGACATTTTTACACAGGTACCTGATGTCAGACATCTGCAGGAGCTGAAGGAGGCGTTTGAGCAGAGTTCCGTGCTTCGTTTCACTTACGAGATGGAAAAGGATGGGAAGCTGCCCTTTCTAGATGTAACAGTCATGGAAAAGAGCGGAGGTTTCCACACTGCAGTCTACACTAAGGAAACGAACATAGGAATGTGCCTAAATGCCAACAGCGACTGCCCAGACAGGTACAAAAGGAGTGTTGTTAACGCATATGTCGACCGTGCTCTCAGCCACAGCTCAGAATGGAAGCAAGTCGACGAAGAACTCTGTAGGGTAAGGCAGGTCCTAGCCAACAACGGCTTCTCCAATGGTTTCGTCGAAAACATCATAAGAAGGAAAGTGAAACGCCATGCAACCTCTGAAGAGACAACTAACACAACACCTATACCCCCTATTAGACTAATACAAAATACATAAATACATAAGAAAAAATACATAAATTCAGGAAAACTTGGCGTATTAGGCAAATCGGGTCTTGCATAGTAGGCCGAGTACGACGTTCTGGCTACTAGGTACAACATATATACATTATATATATATATATATATATATATATATATATATATATATATATATATATATATATATATATATATATATATATATATATATATATATATATATATATATATATATATATATATATATATATGTCGTACCTAGTAGCCAGAACGCACTTCTCAGCCTACTATGCAAGGCCCAATTTGCCTAATAAGCCAAGTTTTCATGAATTAATCGTTTTTCGACTACTTAACCTACCTAACCTAACCTAACCTAACTTTTTCGGCTACCTAACCTAGGTAGGGGTTGGTTAGGTAGGGTTGGTTAGGTTCGGTCATATATCTACGTTAATTTTAACTCCAATAAAAAAAATTGACCTCATACATTATGAAATGGGTAGCTTTATCATTTCATAAGAAAAAAATTAGAGAAAATATATTAATTCAGGAAAACTTGGCTTATTAGGCAAATCGGGCCTTGCATAGTAGGCCAAAAAGTGCGTTCTGGCTACTAGGTACGACATATATATATATATATATATATATATATATATATATATATATATATATATATATATATATATATAATGTATATATGTTGTACCTAGTAGCCAGAACGTCGTACTCGGCCTACTATGCAAGACCCGATTTGCCTAATACGCCAAGTTTTCCTGAATTTATGTATTTTTTCTTTTTTTTTTCTTATGAAATGATATAACTATCCATTTCACTATGTATGAGTTAATATTTTTAAATTTGAATTTGGGAACATCAAGTGATCTGATGTTCTCATCACTGAAATATAAGAAAAACAGTTAAAAAATGAAATGAAAATATGAAAAAATAAAAAAATAAACTACTCACGAAATGAACGATATGGTAAACAACACAGCTCAATTCCAAAGCACTTCACGCAAAATAATTAAATCAAAATGAAAATAAATGAAAATCTATGAAAATTCAATTTATCAATGCAATTAGAAACATTGAAGTGGAATTGTAACTTATTTAGTATAGGATGAGTGTTGCTCTTACATGTACCAGATGGCGCTGTTTTCCAAAAAAAGCATAGTTTTACTTGTCACAGGTGTGGCATCTATACTTATCCTTACAAGAAGAACAGTATGGTAAACAACACAGCTCAATTCCAACACAATGTCACACAAAATAATTCAATAAAAAAATAAAGTAAATCGAAATCTATGAAAATAAAATTTATCAATGCAATCGGAAACATTGAAATAAAATTCGTGACATATTTAGTATGGCGTGCATGTTGCTATTATGTGCAACAGATGGCTCTGTTTTTCAAAAACGCATGTTTTTACCTGTCAGAGAGGGGTGGCATCTATATAGCAGATATATAAAAAGACGCGCCTATTCGAATGCAACGTTGTGTCAAAATTTCAAAGCAATCGGTGAAGAATTTTCGGAGATTATAGCGTGTGTTGCTCATACGTCAGACAGATGGCACTGTTTAAAAAAAAATAAAAATGTTTTTTCCTGTCACAGGAGAGGCATATATATAGAAGATATATAAAAAGACGCGCCTATTCGAATGCAACGTTGTGTCAAAATTTCAAAGCAATCGGTAAAGAGGTTTCGAAGATTTCCCCCAAATGAAAAACACAGTTTTTCAGGAAAAGCATGTTTTTTTTACCGTCACAGACGTGACATCTATATAATATGTATATAAAAACCTGCTCGGATGGAAATGGAGCGTTGTGTGAAAGTTTCAAAGCAATCGGTGAAGAACTTTCGGAGATTATCGATTTTGAATAAATGAACATTTCCATTTTGATTTACATAGAAGATATATACATATATTGTTATGGGGATGGGCTGGGGGCTATACTAGCAAGGGGGGCTGCTTTTGGTTCAGGAGAAATAATTATCAGTCTCTCTGCCTCACGTAATTCATTTGATCCCAAAGGTGAGGACCATGTAATGCCCAGCACCACAGGTAAATGCTTCCACCACCTAGGCGCCACTGATCCACCCTGTGAGCCCTTCAGTCAACCCCGGGGAAACTGCTACAAGCAATTCCGGCTTTGCCCCACGGAGGAGTGAAGGAAGACTCAGGCTTATCTTCAACAGAACTTTCTCTGAGTCATGCCTTCCATAACAAGAGGTTGCAGGTCTCTCTCCCACACCTGCGTTTCTCTACTGTCTAACAAGACCGCCAGCTGGGTTAATATCTCTGCACCCCAGGAATGCAGTTCAGTTGGTATGCACTATGTTGCCTTATAACCAAGTGTTGCTGCACTTACAGCATTGAAACAGGACCCTCAGCCTAGGGCACGCTTCTATATATGACTTTGTTGCTCTAGCACCACCAGCCTCTAGGCAATTTCCATATAAAATCTTATTGTTCACTAGGTGGGGGACCAATATCACTCGTATATGCTCCTAGAGATTATATGGAGGCACACTTATACACATCAGTAAAAATATATGACATTTACTAACGAAAAGCTTCATGAAAACATATATAAATTATAATGGTACATGAATGGATATATATGGAATAAATAGTCTGGAGATCCATGGCAGCTCTCCTCTCAAGACCCCCGGCAACTCCATCAGCTGGGCAGATTTAAATGGGGGGTCTCACACCCTCTTAAGCTGAGTCACTTCTTCAACGTCGACCTCCTCACCAACTGCCACGTCGTCCACACACTGTCTTCCTTAACAGTCGTAAATACTAGCTGCCCTGCAGCCTATCCTAATACTAATGTACTAATAAATATACTGATATCATATATAGATATTTGATGACCTAACTGGCCTAATCAACAAGGGGTAATGGGAGGAAAAATTGATCTACCTTCAACATTCCTGGTTCACGACGTCTATCCCTCGATGGTGTGAGGTTCCTACAGTTCCAGAGTCGCTCCTTGACGATCCAGTAGAGCGTTGCAGGACCTCACGTGTTGTGAAGCAATCACGTCCTCTCCGTGCCACTCCGTAAGTTCAGGTATTCCAATCCTGGTCCAACCAGAGGTCACTGAGCCAGTCACTGTATACACACGTTCCTTCCACAAAGGCGTTTCTCTTTGACCTAAAAATGGTGTCTTCTTTCCAACGTCTTCAGAAGATGTGACCCAGTCACTGCAGTCCGGCTCGCCACACCAACCAGACCCGTGGGTGTCAGGCTACACCCTCCCGAGTCGTCGCCGACCGATACCTTAAGTTTTGACACTTATTTGCCCACAAAACATGGCTTCTTCTTGCTCTCCAGGAGCACGGGGTCTTCAGCATTGATGGTGGACTGCGATGGTTGCTTATAATCCACTGAACGAGGCTCCCAGAGTCTCCAACTTCGGGAGCTATTTGACGCACGACCTCTTGCATCCACACTCAGATCAGATTTGGGCGACGCCTCCGCCGGCGCCGCCAGGGGCTCTCGGTGACGTCACGGCGGGCCATGATTGGTTGGCCGCTTTTTGTGACCTCGGCCAGCCAATCGCCAGCCGGCTGGCGTCGCCCAAAAATGGCAGATTTGCAGGCAGGGGGCACCATTTTGCTTGTACCAAGGGCGCGACTTCCCTCCTTAGCGCCCTTATGAACTTAACTTATAAACTTATAAACACAAATTTCTCCCCAACTAGGTGCATGTTGGGCCACCACTACATTGTACACTCTGAGGCACCCATGCACTTCCACTGCATCCTTCAGGTACTCCATGCTTCCTCTCAGGATCTCCTCTTCGTCAATCTTCTTTCTTCTCGGTGCATCTTCTCCCGTAAGCACGGTATCTCCTCACAGCAACACCTGTTACCTGTCCTCCATCCAGCAACTTCCCTCTTGCACACAAGGCTTTTGCGATGGCCCAGTGCCCCTCTGGTTTGGCTGGCGCCTTCCCTGGGTATACCTCTTCCCTGCTTTCTTCCTATACCATCCGTTCCACTGTTCTTGACGAACATCTTCATTCCTCCATGAGATTCTTTTCCCTGTAGATGGTCTCCTTCGGTTCATGGTTGGGCCTTCGGTTCATGGTTGAGCCTATCCACTTCTCTGAGGCTCACCCCGCCATGGTGGTTCTTCTTACCCCTACCACTTTCTATCCGGCTGGCATAGGGTCCACTGCGTCGTGGCTCGTCAACTCTGCCCCTCACCGCCGTTCGCTCATCCACTGAGCATACCTTACTCACACTTTTATGTGGGGGAAGTGCGGCCTGCAGTACCTTCACCGCCCCAGGCATTTGTACAGCTGCACCTCGCCACTCCTCCACACTCACCATTAGGCTTAATCACAGGTCCTTGTCGGGGTTCTCCACGACCTCTCTGCACTCTTGCTTTCATTATCATCGTCCCTGGCAACGTTACCATTGGTGCGGTTGGCTTCTTCACCACAACTTGAGTCAATCGGCACCTCAACTGGCATGATTGTACCACTGCCTGATACATAGGCACTGGTGGCCCAAGCGGATTGTATCCTGCCTCCACCGAGGTCGTTACCCAGCACCATCTGTACATGCTCCAAGGGAAACTTAGGGGCTACAGCTACGATAGCCTTCTCGACTCCATAGTCGGCTATCAGCTGTACCTCGTGAAGCGGTAGTCTGTATTCCTCCCCCCACACTACGTATTCTCACCACTCCCACAGGTGACTCCATAAAATCGTTGGGAAGAATACTCCTTGCTACCATACTTTTATGTCAGCACCCATATCACGAAGCATTGCAACCTCCACTAGGTCTGACTTTTCAAATTTCACGGTGCCCCCGAAAACGAAGGGGTGTTCACCCATCTTCATTTTCCAACCATTCACATATAATACAGGGTATGAACAAACACCCTCTTCTTCTAACATCAGTCCCAAATTCCTCTGGTGCTCGTCACACTCACGGGTATAATGTCTTTTTACATCACAGTTATAACATCGGCCGCTTCCCCTGGGCGACCCTTCGCCAGTCACCCTGCAATACCAACAGCAGACATATCCTGGGTCCTCCTTGGACTCCCCGTCGTCGGTTCCCGGGCAGCACCTCCTGCTCCCGAGCTAGGTCCACCGCTCACAGCTTGGGGCTTCCTCCCGCGTCCCTCGAGCTCTGAAACCGGTTCACCTCGCTGGGTAAACTACTCTTGGGAGAGTCCCCGTCCGTCCTCGCTCCTCCTGAACTCCTGAAGTTCCCTCCAAACCTTGGGTAAGGCGACTGTCTGGGCGGTCCTGGACCCTCCACTGCTTCCCCATTCACTATGGGTCCTTCCCATACTGGCAGGTGCTTGGGATGGCTCGTCCTCGGCGGATTCTTTTCGCACCTTGAGGTGCGCCATAATCTCCAGCCGGCGCTCTGCCACCTTGGACGTCCTTAGGCGGATGCCAAAATGGTTGGATAAAAATTGGAGCTGTGCCTTGGTGCACTCCTCTAGCACGCTCTCGTCCTTAGTCTCAAAGCATTTTTTTTATCTCCTCATCTTCCATCTCTACATCACTAAGCATACATGACAACACCCATTAATGACACTGTTTCAGTCCTTTCACTGACTGGGGCAACACTATCAATGTGTTCACTGATTTTCTGGCAACACTGTCTCTCTTAACGTACCCTGGCAACACTGTAACTCGATGAACGTGTCCTGGCAACCGTGTATCTCGATGAACGTATTCTGGCAACACTGTATCTTAATGAACGGATCCTGGCAAGGTCGCCAGTTTTGTTACGAAGGGTGGGGCTGGGCTATACTAGCAAGGTGGCTGCTAGGGGTTCAGGAGAAAGAATTGCCAGTCTCTCTGACTCACGTAATTCACCACGATCATTTGGTCCCAAAGGTGAGGACCATGTAATGCCCACCATCTAGGTGCCACTGATCCACTCTGTGAGCCCTTCAGTCAACCCCGGGGAAACTGCTACAAGCAATTCCGGCTTTGCCCCACGGAGGAGTGAAGGAAGACTCAGGCTTATCTTCAACAGAACTTTCTCTGAGTCATGCCTTCCATAACAAGAGGTTGCAGGTCTCTCTCCCACACCTGCGTTTCTCTACTGTCTAACAAGACCGCCAGCTGGGTTAATATCTCTGCGCCCCAGCAATGAAGTTCAGTTGGTATGCACTATGTTGCCTTATAACCAAGTGTTGCTGCACTTACAGCATTGAAACAGGACCCTCAGCCTAGGGCACGCTTCTATATATGACTTTGTTGCTCTAGCACCACCAGCCACTAGGAAATTTCCATATAAAATCTTATTGTTCACTAGGTAGGGGTTGCAATATCATTCGTGTATGCTCGTAGAGATCATATGGAGGCACACTCAAATACATCATTGAAAATACATGACATTTACTAACGAAAAGTTACATGAACATATATATAAATAATAATGGTACATGAACGGATATATATATATATATATATATATATATATATATATATATATATATATATATATATATATATATATATATATATTAGTATATTTTGGTAGCAGTCTTTCCTGTAGACATATTTTATTAAATATGACCGAAAAAGTAAGATTAATAATTCTAACACGAATTTTCTCAATCTTTCGTACATTATGCTTCACTGTTGGAGGTAAATCAAAAATCACTTCTCCAAAATTCATTTTTATTTCTAGTCTGACGCGACACGGGCGCGTTTCGTAAAACTTATTACATTTTCAAAGACTTCACAAATACACAACTGATTAGAACTTGCGTTTCCCTGATTTTATATCTACATTTGAGTGAGGTGGGAAGGGTGATGTGGCATTACATTTGAGTGAGGTGGGAAGGATGATGTGGCATTAGAGAATATTAATAGGGTATTAAAAGTATCAACACAAGACAGAACACGAAACAATGGATATTGAATAGAAGTGTTTGTAGAAAGCCTATTGGTCCATATTTCTTGATGCTTCTATATTGGAGCGGAGTCTTGAGGTGGGTAGAATATAGTTGTGCAATAATTGGCTGTTGATTGCTGGTGTTGACTTCTTGATGTGTAGTGCCTCGCAAACGTCAAGCCGCCTGCTATCGCTGTATCTATCGATGATTTCTGTGTTGTTTACTAGGATTTCTCTGGCGATGGTTTGGTTATGGGAAGAGATTATATGTTCCTTAATGGAGCCCTGTTGTTTATGCATCGTTAAACGCCTAGAAAGAGATGTTGTTGTCTTGCCTATATACTGGGTTTTTTGGAGCTTACAGTCCCCAAGTGGGCATTTGAAGGCATAGACGACGTTAGTCTCTTTTAAAGCGTTCTGTTTCGTGTCTGGAGAGTTTCTCATGAGTAGGCTGGCCGTTTTTCTGGTTTTATAGTAAATCGTCAGTTGTATCCTCTGATTTTTGTCTGTAGGGATAACGTTTCTATTAACAATATCTTTCAGGACCCTTTCCTCTGTTTTATGAGCTGTGGAAAAGAAGTTCCTGTAAAATAGTCTAATAGGGGGTATAGGTGTTGTGTTAGTTGTCTCTTCGGAGGTTGCATGGCTTTTCACTTTCCTTCTTATGATGTCTTCGATGAAACCATTGGAGAAGCCGTTATTGACTAGAACCTGCCTTACCCTACAGAGTTCTTCGTCGACTTGCTTCCATTCTGAGCTGTGGCTGAGAGCACGGTCGACGTATGCGTTAACAACACTCCTCTTGTACCTGTCAGGGCAGTCGCTGTTGGCATTTAGGCACATTCCTATGTTTGTTTCCTTTGTGTAGACTGCAGTGTGGAAACCTCCGCCCTTTTCCATGACTGTTACATCTAGAAAAGGCAGCTTCCCATCCTTTTCCGTCTCGTAAGTGAAACGCAGCACGGAACTCTGCTCAAATGCCTCCTTCAGCTCCTGCAGATGTCTGACATCAGGTACCTGTGTAAAAATGTCGTCAACATACCTGCAGTATATGGCCGGTTTCAAGTTCATGTCGACTAAGACTTTTTGCTCGATGGTACCCATGTAGAAGTTTGCAAACAGGACACCTAGGGGAGAACCCATAGCATAAACTGTCATGTTATGTCCAGACCGAGTGAAATGGCCCGGAAAGTGGAGTTGGAAATTCTGTTGGACGACATATTCGACCTCGAGACACAAAAGAAGGTCACTACCAAAGATACCTTACAAGCAGAACTTATTGCAGAAGGAGGAAAGAATCGAGGCAACTACAGAAGCACCATACTGTCCCCCGAGCTTAGAGCGGCAGCTAAAAGCCTTCGTGAGAACAAGGAGATAGTTGTCAGGAGAGGTGACAAGTCGCCAATATATGTCATTCTTAAAAAAGACGAATATCTGGCGAAAATGAACATCATACTCTCTGACCAAACTAAGTTCCAAAGGGTAACGAAGGACACTACAGCCGAATTAAAAGCAAAGGTCAACAAACTGATCGAAACTGTGAACGCCAAGAAATCCGGACTCCACCTGCCAAAGATCATTGGGGAATATAAACCTGGATATGCGTATGGAAATGTCAAGACGCACAAGCCTGGAAACCCACTTCGGCCAATCATTAGCCAGATACCCACACCCACGTACAGATTGGCAAAGCAACTCAACGGCCTGCTGACTCCTTATGTTCCTTGCGCCTTCAGCCTGAAGTCTCCAAAGGAATTTGTGGACTTACTGCGGGGCGCACGGGCCACAGGGATAAGAGCCTCGTTGGACGTAGAATCGCTGTTTACCAACGTACCTGTGGACGAGACTATCGGAATGATAGCCGACAGAGTGTATCGTGATCCAGCCTGTACTCCTCTTGACATGCCAGAAAGTATTCTGAGGAAACTACTCCAAGCTTGTACTAAAGAGGCACCCTTCTTGAGCCCGGATGGGCATATGTATAAGCAAGTAGATGGGGTCGCTATGGGTTCTCCCCTAGGTGTCCTGTTTGCAAACTTCTACATGGGTACCATCGAGCAAAAAGTCTTAGTCGACATGAACTTGAAACCGGCCATATACTGCAGGTATGTTGACGACATTTTTACACAGGTACCTGATGTCAGACATCTGCAGGAGCTGAAGGAGGCATTTGAGCAGAGTTCCGTGCTGCGTTTCACTTACGAGACGGAAAAGGATGGGAAGCTGCCTTTTCTAGATGTAACAGTCATGGAAAAGGGCGGAGGTTTCCACACTGCAGTCTACACAAAGGAAACAAACATAGGAATGTGCCTAAATGCCAACAGCGACTGCCCTGACAGGTACAAGAGGAGTGTTGTTAACGCATACGTCGACCGTGCTCTCAGCCACAGCTCAGAATGGAAGCAAGTCGACGAAGAACTCTGTAGGGTAAGGCAGGTTCTAGTCAATAACGGCTTCTCCAATGGTTTCATCGAAGACATCATAAGAAGGAAAGTGAAAAGCCATGCAACCTCCGAAGAGACAACTAACACAACACCTATACCCCCTATTAGACTATTTTACAGGAACTTCTTTTCCACAGCTCATAAAACAGAGGAAAGGGTCCTGAAAGATATTGTTAATAGAAACGTTATCCCTACAGACAAAAATCAGAGGATACAACTGACGATTTACTATAAAACCAGAAAAACGGCCAGCCTACTCATGAGAAACTCTCCAGACACGAAACAGAACGCTTTAAAAGAGACTAACGTCGTCTATGCCTTCAAATGCCCACTTGGGGACTGTAAGCTCCAAAAAACCCAGTATATAGGCAAGACAACAACATCTCTTTCTAGGCGTTTAACGATGCATAAACAACAGGGCTCCATTAAGGAACATATAATCTCTTCCCATAACCAAACCATCGCCAGAGAAATCCTAGTAAACAACACAGAAATCATCGATAGATACAGCGATAGCAGGCGGCTTGACGTTTGCGAGGCACTACACATCAAGAAGTCAACACCAGCAATCAACAGCCAATTATTGCACAACTATATTCTACCCACCTCAAGACTCCGCTCCAATATAGAAGCATCAAGAAATATGGACCAATAGGCTTTCTACAAACACTTCTATTCAATATCCATTGTTTCGTGTTCTGTCTTGTGTTGATACTTTTAATACCCTATTAATATTCTCTAATGCCACATCATCCTTCCCACCTCACTCAAATGTAATGCCACATCACCCTTCCCACCTCACTCAAATGTAGATATAAAATCAGGGAAACGCAAGTTCTAATCAGTTGTGTATTTGTGAAGTCTTTGAAAATGTAATAAGTTTTACGAAACGCGCCCGTGTCGCGTCAGACTAGAAATAAAAATGAATTTTGGAGAAGTGATTTTTGATTTACCTCCAACAGTGAAGCATAATGTACGAAAGATTGAGAAAATTCGTGTTAGAATTATTAATCTTACTTTTTCGGTCATATTTAATAAAATATATATATATATATATATATATATATATATATATATATATATATATGTCGTACCTAATAGCCAGAACGCACTTCTCAGCCAACTATGCATGACCCAATTTGCCTAATAAGCCAAGTTTTCTTGAATTAATGTTTTTTCGACTACCTAACCTACCTAACCTAACCTAACCTAACTTTTTCTGCTACCTAACCTAACCTAACCGATAGAGATAGGTTAGGTTAGGTTAGGTAGGGTTGGTTAGGTTCGGTCATATATCTACGTTAATTTTAACTCCAATAAAAAAAAATTGACCTCATGCATAATGAAATGGGTAGCTTTATCATTTCATAAGAAAAAAATTAGAAAAAATATATTAATTCAGGAAAACTTGGCTTATTAGGCAAATCGGGCCTTGCATAGTAGGCTGAGAAGTGCGTTCTGGCTATTAGGTACGACATATATATATATATATATATATATATATATATATATATATATATATATATATATATATATATATATATATATATATATATATATATATATATATATATATATGGAATAAATAGTCTGGAGATCGTCGGCAGCTCTCCTCTCATGACCTCCGGCTACTCCGTCAGCTGGGCAGATTTAAATGGGGGTCTCACACCCTCCCAAGCAGGGGCCACTTCTTAAACGTCGACCTCCTCACCAACTGCCACGTCGTCCACACACTGTGTTCCTTAACAGTCGTAAATACTAGCTGCCATGCAGCCTATCCTAATACTAATGTACTAATAAATATACTGATACCATATATAGATATTTGATGACCTAACTAGCCTAATCAACAAAGGGTAATGGGAGTGAATATTGATCTATCTTCAACATTTCTGGTTCACGACTCCTGTCCCAAAGTGTGAGTCCTATTGTGTGAGGTTCCAACGGATGCTGAGTCGCTCCTTGGCGATCCAGTAGAGCGTTGCAGGACCTCACGTGTCGTAAAGCAATCACGTCCTCTCCTTGCCACTCCCTAAGTTCAGGTTTTCCAATCCTGGTCCAATCAGAGGTCACTGAGCCATTCACTCTATACACATGTTCCTTCCACAAAGGCGTTTCTCCTTGACCTAGAAACGGTGTCTTCCCTACAACATCCTCAGTAGAGGTGACCACGCCACTGCAGTCCTGCTCGCCACACGAACCAGACCCGCGGGCGTCAGGCTACGCCCTCCTGAGTCGTCGCCTACCGATACCTCAAGTTTTGACACTTCTTTGTCCACAAAACTTGGCTTCTTCTTGCTCCATGCTTGATACTTGCTTGATGGGGTTCGGGGAGTTCTTCTACTCCCGAAGCCCGGCCCGAGGCCAGGCTTGACTTGTGAGAGGTTGGTCTACTAGGCTGTTGCTTGGAGCGGCCCGCAGGCCCACATACCCACCACAGCCCGGTTGGTCTGGCACTCCTTGGAGGAAACAATCTAGTTTCCTCTTGAAGATGTCCACAGTTGTTCCAGCAATATTTCTTATGCTCGCTGGGAGGACGTTGAACAACCGCATACATCTGATGTTTATATAGTGTTCTGTGATTGTGCTTATGCTCTTCACTGGTTCTATTTTGCATTTTTTCCATATCATTCACTCCAGTATGTTGTTATTTTACTGTGTAGATTTGGGACCTGGCCCTCCAGTATTTTCCATGTGTATATTATTTGGTATCTCTCTCGTCTCCTTTCTAGGGAGCACATTTGGAGAGCTTTGAGACGATCCCAATAATTAAGGTGTTTTATCGCGTCTATGTGTGCCATATATGTTCTCTGTATTCCCTCTATTTCAGCAATGTTTCCTTCTCTGAAGAGGGAAGTGAGTACTGAGCAGTACTCAAGACGGGACAACACAAGTGACTTGAAGAGTACAACCATTGTGATGGGATCCCTGCATTTGAAAGTTCTTGTAATCCATCCTACCATTATTCTGGCTGCCGCAATATTTGCTTGGTTATGCTCCCTGAACGTTAGGTCATCGGACATCATTATTCCCAAATCTTTGACTTGCTGTTTTCTAACTATGCGCAGATTAGATTGTGTTTTGTACCCTGTAATATGTTTCAGATCCTCATTTTTGCCGTACCTGAGTACCTGGAATTTATCATTGTTAAACATCATATTATTTTCTGCTGACCAATCGAAAACTTTGTTGATATCTGCTTGTAGTTTTTCAATGTCTTCCTCAGAGATAATTTTCATGTTGATTTTCGTGTCATCTGCAAAGGATAGCATGAAGCTGTGACTTGTATTTTTGTCTTTATTTTGTACTAGTATTTTTCCCAGGAGCATGGGGTCTTCAGCATTGAATGGTGGACTGTGATGACAGTTTATAATCTACTAAACGAGGTTCCCAGAGCCTCCAACCTCGATAGCTATGCGACGCACGACAGCTGGCGTCCACAGTCAGACCACCTCTGGGCGACACCTCCGCCGGCGCCCCCAGGGGCTCTCGGTGACGTCACGGCAGGCCATGATTGGTCAGCCACTCCACGTGACCTCGACCAGCCAATCGCACACAAAATTGTGAATTTGCAGGCAGGAGGCGCCATTTTGTTTGTACCAAGGGCACGACTTCCCCCTTTACCTTCAAACATATAAACACAAATTTCTCCAAAATTAGGTGACCAATCTGGTCGCTTCATATATCAAGCGATTCCCTGCACCTCAGGAAATCAGCAGGGCCAGCAGATATGACTCGTAAAGCTGAATTTGGAGAGAAATAGCAAGGGGGGGGGGGGGGGAGGCTCAGTAACAATCTATATAAATAAAAATGGAAATGTTCGTTTGTTCAAAATCGCTAATCTCCGAATGTTCTTCACCTATTGCTTTGAAATTTTCATACAACATTCCATTCGCATCCGAGCGGGCTTTATTATACATACTATATATATGTCACGTCTGTGACGGGAAGAAACATATTTTTTTTTTTTTAAATGTAATTTTCATGTGAGGGAAATCTTCGAAACCTCTTTACCGATTGCTTTGAAATTTTGACACAACGTTGTATTCGAATAGGCGCGCATTTTTTTTTATCTCTAATAGATCATTTGATGATCCTATTTTTCTGATGGGAACATCAGATCAATTGGGAACCCATCGAACAAGAGAGTGGGGAATGGTGGGGAGGACTAGGGGATGAGATTGCAGGATGGGGGAGAGGACGAAGGGATGGGGGTGGGAGGTAATGGTGGGGAGGACGAGGGGACGGGGGAATAGGGGATGGTGGAGACGATGGGATAGGGGAGTGGAGAATAATGAACGATTAGGGGTACAGGGGATTGGTGGATGGTGGGGAGGACGCAGGGACAGGGGAGTTGGTGACAGTGGGGAGGACGAGGAGACGGGGGAGTTGGGAATGGTAGGGAGGATTAGGGGACTCTCTCTCAAACTCTCTACTCACGTTGCTGAAAGTTTGAAAGAATAACTCAGGTATTGGTGAGCAATGGATATAGCAACACGGAAATAAACACCGCTGTACGAAGACACCTGGACCGATGGTACAATCATGAACCTAGAACAGAGACCACAACACCTCCAATAAAATTATATTACAAATCAACTATGCACAGTGAACACAAAAAAGAAGAAGGAATAATGAAAGACATAATCCGTAAAGGAGTTAAAAGCACTATTCCTAACCAAAACATTGACCTGATCATATTCTATAAACAAAGAAGACTTTGTTATATATATATATATATATATATATATATATATATATATATATATATATATATATATATATATATATATATATATATATATATATATTATATATATATATATATATATATACACACATATATATATATACAGTTGCATATAGTCCTGGGGACCATTCAAGCTTGTTCGCATTTGTGTTCCTCACGTGTGCCCCAAAAAATGAGGTGATTTGATAAAATACTATGCCCAAGATTAACATCCAAGTGCCAGCGGGGGGGGGGTTAAATAGCTTATTAAGGTGTCCTGTACACACCAGTTGCATTGCTCTGCAGTATGAGTTCGAGTCACCTCTGGGGTGTGAGTTTTCAGTTATATATATATATAACTAAAGTGTTGGAGTGTTGATGTTCGGGAGTCCTCCAATGGCAGGTGTCAAAGCCTTGTCACACTTACAGAAAAAAAAGAGACTGCTTGCCTGTTTGTCTGTGGTTAGGTAATGGGAAGACACACAAAATATAAACAATGAAATTTTAATTACTTTAGAAAACAAGATATGAACAAAGACAATCCCTTGGCTTACGCAAAATTCAAAACAAGTCAACAAACAAAACAACATGAATAATTAATAGATGTGAAATTTACTCTAAAACAAAATAATGTACAAGACAATAATAATAATAATAATAATAAGGTGCTGAGAATATTGGCTAGAGCTGCCACCTCCCTTAGTACACGACAGCCAGGGCTTAGTCTACCAGAGAGATATGTCAACTTCTAAGAGCACAAAGATATTCTGAGGACGGCGTGAGCTGTCCCAGACGTCGACTCAGGTAGAGGGCGTGAGTGCAGGTGCAGGTGCAGGTGCTGTCGGCGATACACCAACCAATCAGGAGCAGGCAGGCGGAGAATGGGTAGTTTGCTCGTTGACGATGGGTGGAGAGCCGGTGTGTCTGGTGGTGCAAGGTACGCTTTGCTTCCTGGGCAAAACGTTTTGTGATACTGGTGGACGTATCTTCAATATTGTATCTTGTACTTGTAGAATGACGTAAATGATATAGGGAAGAGCAGGCTCAATCTCTCTTGAAAGAGATTATCGTCACAACTCTCCCCCGAAGCCTGCGGTTCAGGAAGTAGTTACGTCTTCATGTGGCAGAGTGATAGGTGGAGCTGCCTCTACTTCATAGACTCTGGAGAGGGCGTCGGCTATGATGTTGTCAGAACCCTTGATGTAGATGATCTCCAGGTTGAAATCTTGTAGATATAAAGCCCATCGTAGAAGACGTTGATTATTGAATTGGGCTTGATGTAAGAAGCGGAGAGGATTGTGGTCTGAGTTGATGGTGGTAGACCGAGCACTTTTCAGGTATTGTTTGAAGTGCTGCAAGTTCAGGACGATGAGTAGCTCCCTGTCGATTGTTCTGTAGTTCCTTGTAGCTGTGGTCGCTAACAGGTATATTCTCCTCGCCTCGTTGTTGCATTAGGTCACCCCCGATGCTAGTACCACTGGCGTCGACATGGAGGATGAAAGGCTTAGTGATATCTGGCGAGGCGAGAATAGGATTAGAATATGGCAAAGGAACACTATTATTGTCCTGAAAATAGTTATGAAGATTAGTTAGGATTTCCTAATTGGAAAGTGCTGACTCAGTGTCAGTGCTTTCGGGAGGAGAAGCAGGGAAGGTATCACTGTGGATGTATGGACCTTTAAAGGAAGAATATGCTATTAACACAGTGGGAGGAGTACCGTTATATAGCTTCAGGAGGTTGACGTGGCACAACTGGGTCTTCCGCCGCCTATCTGGAGTCTCTAGAACGTAGTTGTGGTTGTTTCTGCACTCCTTCATACGGTAGGGTCCTGAAAACCTGTTTTGCAAGGGAGAACCTGGGATAGGGAAATAGGCCAGCACGAAGTCTCCCGGTTTAAATTTCCTTACTTTGCTCTTCTGGTCGTAATGAGTCTTCATCCTCTCCTGTGCTTTCAATAGATTATCCTTGGCAAAGTTATGCACCCTCTCTAGAATGTGTTGTAGGTTTTGAAGAAACTGGGGCACATTCTGATGCTCACTGAAGGTGGCATCACGTAGAGAGTCTTTAAAAGATTTGAGAGGAGTACGGCACTTACGTCCGTAGAGCATCTCATAAGGAGATACTCCTAGAAACTCATTGGGAAGACTTCTAAATATACACATGATTAGATCTAGTTGTTTATCCCAATCCTTAGAGGTTTCATTTAAAACTTCTTCAGGAGTGCTTTAATAGTCTGATGACTACGCTCAAGAGAACCCTGTGAAGCAGGATGATAGGGGCTGGACAATACCTGTGTGATGTTGAACTTTTCCAGTGTCCTCTTGAAGAGATCACTGGTGAAGTTGGTGCCACAGTCGCTCTGAACCTCCCTTGGAAATCCATACTGGGTGAAGATCTTCAATAAGTGTTTCACCACAGTAGCAGCCGTAATGTTCTTTACTGGAACTGCTATGGGGAATCGGGTGGTAGGACACAGGATGGTTAGTATATAGGCGTTGCCAGAACTGGTCCGAGGTAAAGGACCAACACAGTCTATAATAAGTCTGTGGAAAGGTTCCGCAGGCACCTGTATGGGAGTCAGTGGTGCTCTGGGGATATAGATGTTCGGTTTACCTGCCATCTGACATGTATGACACTGTTTGACGTACTGTTTGACGCTATTTACCATACCTGGCCAGTAGTAGTCTTGACGGATTCCGTGGTAGGTCTTGTTAAATCCGTAGTGCGAGAGTGCTCCGTGGGCCAGGTGTAGAATAGTGGGCCGCAGGCTGGCAGGAATCACTAGTTGTTCGACGTTGGCCCAATCGTCCTCCTCCTTCAGTTTACTGGGTCTGTATCTGCGGTAGAGCAACTCGTTCTCTAGAAAGAACCCAGGAATACTGTCAGGTTGAGTCTCAGCCTGGAAGAATAATGGTGTCAAGGTAAGATCTTCCCTCTGTAACTTACGGAACTCCAACGTGGTAAGATTCGGAGGTAGTTTCTGAGGGTCTTGAGGGACAGCTGTTGCAGTAGAGTCAGCTGGCTGTGGTCGTGCCGCTTGTGCACGGGTGGTCACTAAATCCGGAGGAGAAACTTCATCACTCTCTTGAACCTCTGCTGGAACATACGCTAGTATAGGGTTAATTGGCACAGAGGTACACACCTGGGGTTTGTCCATGACGATCAGGTTGGTCGGTTGCAGGTCTTCTGCCAAGTCGTTGCCCAGGAGAAGTTGCACTCCAGGCATGGGAAAAGGCTTTTCCCTGATGGCGACTTGGACTTCACCGGTCACGAAGGGACAATCCAGGTGGACTCTGGCGAGTGGATAAGGAGTGGTAGCAGTGAGGTCAGTGATGAAGACGGTTTTCCCAGTGTAGGCGATATTGGGCACAGCTGATTTCAAAAGGATTGATTGAAGAGCC
>NC_091167.1:46842565-46965065 GCF_040958095.1 Procambarus clarkii | reverse complement strand
TAGAATTTCAAAGCAGTCGGTGAAGAACTTTGGGAGATTACAGCACGTGTTGCTCTCACATCCAACAGATGGCAATGTTTAAAAAAAAAAAAAAAAATGTTTTCTCCTGCCACAAGTAAACCATGTATATATTAGGCATATGGAAACACGCGCTTATTCGAATGCAACGTCGTGTCAAAATTTAAAAGCAATTGGTAAAGAGATTTCGAAGATTTCTCTCACTTGAAAAACACTTGAAAAACACAGCTTTTACAAAAAAGCATGTTTTTCCGTCACAGACGTGACATCAATATAATATGTATATACAAAATCTGCTTGGATGCGAATGGAACATTGTGTGAGAATTTCAAAACAATCGGTGAAGAACTTTCGGAGATTAGCAATTTTGAACAAACGAACATTTCCATTATTATATATATAGATAGCGTGAGTTGCAATTACGTGCAATAGATGGCACTGTTTATCAAAAACACATATTTTTTCATGTCACAGGTGTGGCATCTAAATAATAGGTATATCAAAACACGCACCTATTCGAAAGGGACGTCGCGTCAAGACTCCAAAGCAATCAGTAAAGAACGTTCAGAGATTACAACGTGTGTTGCTCATACGTCCAACAGATGGCGCTGTTTTTCAAAAAAAGCATGTTTTTTCCTGTCACAGGTGAGGCATGTATATAGTAGGTATATGAAAACTCTTGCCTCTTTGAATGCAATGTTGTGTCAAGATTTCAGAGCAATCGGTGAAGAGATTTCAGAGATTTCCCTCACTTGAAAAACACACGAAAAACACAGCTTTTCCAAATAATGCATGTTTTTTTCCGTCACAGACGTGATATCTATAAAGTATGTTTATATTTTGATTTTGAACAAATGAACATTTCCATTTTTATTTATATAGATTATAAAATGTTATATATTGAAAAACGGTATTAGATTTATATTTTATTTAAGATATGTACCACAAGATTGGATAGGAGGCAGTGGCAGGCAGTGATATACAAGAGTTCTTACATTCTTGTACAACTACTAGCATGCGTAGCATTTTGGACAAGTCCTTAATCCTATGTCCCCCGGAATACGACCCCCGCCAAATCGTTTAATAACCAGGTACCAATTTTACTGAGTTAAACAAATGCTACAATTAAGGATTTGCGCATAGTTAATCCTCCTTGACCAGAATACAAACCCAGGAAAAAGTGCTCACGAAACACCAAGCGAGCATCTCACCACTATGCCACAGGGCCTGCAGCATAATGCACCAACACACCTGACCAACCAAGTGAGATGGCCCAGTGTGAGAGAGTGTCTCTCAAGATTCTCACACAGCTGACTTGAATGGCTCATTGCAGTGCACAGTGCACTGATCTTCGTGCACAATCCTATCTCTCTTAACCCTGGATAGTGACCTGGCATGTTGGGTATCTCCAGAATGCCCACTTAACCAGGAACACTTTCATAATATTGAGGCCGCCGAATGTCCAGGCAGGAAGTAGATACAGGGAGTTAAGCATACTTGCTTCCAAAGGGTCAGTGAGGACATTGGCTGGTGCCCGCGTGATAGACAGTAGAGGGGACATGCCTACGAGGCGACCGTCTGACCTCTGGGGTCAACTGGCGCGATGGTGAATACCAGCTATGACGTGTTCGTGACGTGTTTATGACGTCACCTCTCCTACTGCTCATCGAACGAGCTAATATGATTGGTTCCCGCCCATTTGCTGCAATGCTATTGGTCAAATTGTAATCCCCTTGTGTGTGCCCCACAAGATGCCCTGAGCTTCAGGCAAAACCATTCTTGTGAGGGATCTCTTGCAAAGAGGTCCCTCACAAAGAGATCTTGTAGCTGTTCTGTCTATCGGCCAATAGACTGAACAACCGTCCATTCCTCACCGTCTAAAAAATATACCCACACTCGCCCAGAATCACGAGTGTGAATATATTCTTCAGAAGCCTAAAGTGACAAATTTCCAGAGCGAAACAGACTGGTATCAGGTAACCCCTGGTGACAAAGATCGTTGTGAGTGACTTAGAGTGAACTAAGGCAGTGCCGCCGCCTAAGTAACCTGTGTGTGACTTTACCACAAGTGTACCTGCATGATACCACAGCTGCCGCCAGCCGCCACTCGTCCCGAGCGTGTACTTCAGTACCTCGAGGCACCCGCTGCCGCCCTCACTACTACATGACGTCACCACCTTACTCATCGCCAGTGCCAGTGTGTATGCGCGTGTGTCTGTCTGTTAAGAATACAGCACGCCCTACTGCAAGTACCCTCCGTGTCTACGAGCGAAACCAGCTGTCAGGCCACCTACGAGTGCTTGTATAAATGTGCCTGAGTTAATGAGTGAGTAAGGAAAGGTACCCTATATGTAAGTACATGATCTTGTCATTGTTTTATTGTGTCTGTGTTGATCTGAGGGATCAACCACAGTTCTCACCTTCTCATACCTGTCACAGGTTATAGGTGAATCGACGGTGAATGCGTTGTTATCTGTGTGGTATCACTGCATTTCACTAGTCTGTGAATATGAGTTTCACATACGCCACACATTTAGTTATTGTGTGTGATTATTATTATGCATGTTAATGCCTGTCTTATTGACAGTGTATTTGTTGATTTATTGCATATCATCATTACCGCGTATCCGGTTGGAACTCTTGTGATCCCTTTGCATACCGGCAGTTAGGTTGCCGTGTTAATGATTGGCTGTCAACTGTGTTAAGTTAGGTGTTTCTCCACGAGTGGATAAAATTCGTTTAGCCAGACGTCAAGAGTCTCGCTAATACAATCGTAGCTTTGCTGACGCCAGTCTAAAGTAAATCAAGCACTCTTTGTATTAGCGGTTAAGTTAGTAAATAAACTACTGTTAAGCTTTATGCGGTGTTTCTGTTGAATTACTTCTGAATACTGCCAACATTACTCAAGCCTTCAGCTCTAAGTGTCTTCAACACCGAGTTGCCTATATTCACTAAACTATAAATGTGATGAGGACCCTAGAAGTCCCTTAAAGTGTTAAATCATTGAAGAGATTCCAACGATCAACGTGGAGCAGGACCAGGTGAGGCTAGTCTGAGAAGACACCCTCAAGGACTCTAACTCGACCTTGCTCCCAGGCCCTGTACGGTTGCTCTCGTATTTTCTATTCTGCTAATTCCGACAGCTTCGTGAAGCGTCTGCCACATGTACATTGGCGACGTACGCATTGCAGTCGTGAAAGCAAAAAAGAAAACCCCCCACATCTGGCGCCTAACGTGATTGGCTTAGTTGGAACATATGAGGTAGGTTGTACAGTAAAATTTCGCACTTAAATTGTCCCTGAAAATTCAAAAGTGACGAGCAGTATTCAGAGGACGTTTAACACCCTGTTAGGTACACACACCACCAGTATGTCTGAGTGTGTAGAGTACAAACAGCGCTACCTGCATCTTTACCTGGCCTTGACCGCTCGTAGACCTGACGACTACGACACTCTTACTGAGCTAGAGTGTAAGGAACGAGTGGAACAGCACATGAGGGCCGTGGAAGAGGTGATGCTACAAGCACACATGCAGGGTAGTACTGAGGTGGCGTGCACGAGTCTCATCACACTGGATGAGGCTATCGGTGGTGAGACCCCAGTGAGAGATAACACAGTGGGAGAGACCCCAGTGAGAGACAACTTGGAGGTATGTTGTTGTTGAGTTAGGGGCGACAACGAACGTGGGATCGGATGCGCCCCGGCGTACCCGTGAAGGGTGAATCGCAAAGCCAGGAAAGGCGAAATGCCAAGCCAAAACGCGAAACGAGTGACGCCAAGCACTAGAAACTAATATGCCACACGGCAAAGCTATGCACAAAGGGAGAGGCAGAAGCACAGAATAGAACAGGGCAAACAAACAGCCAGATGGGCACACAGCATGTCATAGAGCAAATACACAGGAAATCAGAGCACATACTTGCCCGGGAACTTGTCCCGCGGGAACCTTACATTGAATGCCTCCCAGAGCACCCATTGCCAAGGGTCTCGTCCATCCACCGGGGACGCCATAACATCCGGAACCGGGGCAACAAACACCTGCAAACTGGGGACCCAGATGGTAGTACTCATGAGGCGAGAAGTCGCCACTCGCCCCCACAGGAAGGGAACTTGCCCCCCACGAAAGCACTCCGGACCGTCAGACAGCAGTAATTCGGCAATCTTCGACCAGTGACCCGGCGGCATCACAGACGCCGGCAACACGTCCCCCAGGGCCCCAACGCGCACCCGCACCACAGGGGTACCCGCGGCCCCAGGCACACCATCAGACGACAGCAGGGAACCCGGACGGCGTGCATCCTTCCGTAACGTCACCACCAGGCCACGCCCAGCACCAGAGTCCACACCATCCCTGGCAACGGAAGCCACCACCCCCCACTGTGGAGAGTCCCCCGGCGGAGAAAGAACTGAAGGCACGTCCGAGACACAGGCAGCAGCATCAGCAGGCACATGGACCTCCGCCACCACGAACCGCGGAGACATCAACGCATCCGTAACCACACTGTCAACACTCGAAGCCCCACAGTCACTGAAGTCACCAACGTCGGCCCAGGAAGAAGACGAACGCCGGGAACGTTTGGGCACCGGCCGGATATCGTCCGAGCCGGTAAGTGACCCAGAAACACGGGTACCACGAGCCGAAGGAACCGACGCCAGGACGGCAGCAGCCTCAATCACAGGGGGAACCGGGCCACACACAGCAGGAGGCTCCGCAGCCACCCCAGCACCAAGCACATCCGGGACCCGAGTCACGGACACAGGGCCAGGCGCAGCATCAGAAGACGAGGGAGAAGACAGCGACGTCACACAGTGGGCTCTAGGAAGGCCCACGGGAGCAGCTGGAACAGCGACATGATCAGGCAGACCAACTGACGGTACCTCAAGAACCGGAGGAGGGACGGCAACAACCGGAGGAACGGCAGGCGCCGCCAGGGAAACTGCAGCAGCAAACGGGATGCGCACCACCTCATCAACATCACCGAAGACTGCCTCCAGAGGGAGCGGCGGGAAATCCTCGTCGCGGAACAAGTTGGCAGGAGCAGCAGGGGCCTCAGAGCACCCGGCAGCCTGATGCCCCAACAGGCCACACCGGAAACAGGTACGAGGCTGCCGGGCATAATACACCCGGACGTAGTACCCCATAAGCCGGACAGAAAAAGGTATATCCGACCGAAGGCGCATCCCCAACGTGCGAATGATTGTACGTCTCCCAGCATACCGCCCCGAGGAGAGCATGTTCACCCACACGCTGACAACAGTACCAAAACCCCCGAAGTAACGCCGGAGGAGGTCATCAGGAAATTCCAGGGGCGCACCATGGATACTGACGTAAGTCAGGGCACCACTGCGGTCCGAAATCGCCACTGAGCCGGCATCGTCTGGCAACGGCAACGTACGCCCCCTGTACCGACGGAGGAAGTCCCGGTACTCGTCCTCCCCCACGAACTTAATAACAACCCGATGGGCCGTAACTAGCTCCACACCGTAAACAGCTTCCACCGGGACACGAAGCATGTCACACATCACAGTCTCGATGGTCGGATAACCAGCCTTACAAGTGAACTCCAGGCCCACGGAGTTCACACGCTGAACAGGAGGAAGATGGCCCCCCCTGTCAGAACTGCCACGTCAACGCAGCCAGGCAGCCAACAAAACTGGTAGGGCAGGGACGCCCACACCACCTGGCGACCAAAACAGCAAACAACTCCAACAGCCACGGAGGGTCGGTAAACGTCCTCACTCCACGGCTGCTAACAGTCGACCTCCAACTTGGATGTAGAGACACCTGTGGGTGACGTCACCGAGACTTGTGTCACCAGAATCAAGCGCGCTGCGGAAGAAAACGGAGTCACACGGGAATCTAGCTCTTTAAATACTTCGTTGAGGGGGATTCTATGGGGAAGAATCTCGGCCCAAAAGGTCCTTGTGGACGACGCCAACTCAAAGAGTAGGTATTACAGGCTCGCATTTATTTACCTTAGAGGAATACCGTAACCAAGTTAGGGAGTTGGGTTTCGAAGGGAATAAAGTAGCAGACCAAGCTATGAAACTCTGGACTGATCAGCAGGACAGAGAAAGTATACTCTGGGCTGATCAGCAGGACAGGGAAAGTAAACTGTGGATTGATCAGCAGGAGAGAGAAAACAAACGCTGGACTGATCAGCAGAACCGAGAAAGTACTGAACGCATAGCTCGCATGCAGTTGCAAGCAAGGCAGGATGACCAGACAAGTGGTCGTTCAACAGAGACTAACGTTGAACAAGGTAAGACTGTCAAACTACCTAAACTAGCTAACTTTGATGAAAGGGGCGACTCGATGGATGTTTCGAGTCAAGCGTTTCGAAGGTCACGCCGCTGATTGCGGGTGGGAAAGATCAAAGTGGGCACTCGCTCTTAGTGCATTGTTAAAGGGTAGAGCACTATCTACCACAGTCTGGGTCCACACCAGCACGGAGATTAGGAGGCATTGACAACAGCGCTGCTGAACGGTTTTGGCATCACTGCAGACAGTATGCTAAAGAATTTCTGTAGGGCTCAATTGCAAAAAGGAGAGACATATGTGTTAATGTTACAGCGATTAGAATCGAGTCTAAACCGTTACTGTGAACTCATGGAGACTGCTCCTGGGAGCATGGAGTTCTATCAACTGATGATTCGTGAACAGTTCTTAGAAGCATGCGAATCGTCTCTGCGTGTCAAGCTCAAAGAGCAAGAAATTATGTCAAATTTGTCTATGGACAAGCACGCTGATTTGTGGGCTGGGGCCAGGAGAGAGGTGAAAGGGGTGAAGCCGCACGAGAAGCATCATGCTACAGGTACTGGCGAAGGAGCTAAGCCTAAGACTGGTATTGGCGACGGAGCTAAGCCTAAGACTGGTGTGTCGGGGGAGCAGGGAAACTCCTCCAACAAGCATGTGCACAAGTGCTACACCTGTGGTAAGCCAGGTCATCGTGCAGCTGATTGCAAGGTAAAACCGAAATCAGGTTACATAGCAGGTGTGAGCTCAAGTGGTAAGAAACATCCCAACGTCGGAAAGGATCCACTAGCTTGGACCCTTGAGGTAGTATGTTAACGGAAAATCGGCGAAAATCTTCCGTGACAAAGGCGCCACTATCCACATGGTGAGAAAAAGCTTAGTACAGCCAGGATCTGAGACAGGTAGACATATCTATGTTAAATTCCCAAATGGCTATACTAAAGAGATGGTGGAGGTGTATGTGTGGGTCGACACACCTTACATCAAAGGTAAAATCCGTGCTGTTCAACAGGAACGTGCTCTATATGGACTTTTATTGGGAAATGGTCCAGGAATATCTGATTGCCCAAGTCCGCCCTCGAAGAAAACGGGGGAGCGTGAGGACGCTGCCTCAGCTGTGTGCAGCCGCCCTCAGTCAGCTGATGCCAAGGGCGACTCGCCCAGGGATGACGTCACAGGGAGTGACCACACCCTCACCCAGCTGAAGAATAAGGAAGAGAAAGCAAGCTGTGAAGTAATGGAGAAAGAAGCAAAACGTCTGGTTGAAGCGACAGCAACTCCATTAACAGGTAACTCGCTCGTGGCAGCTGTCACTACGAGCTCAGACAGCAACAAGCTGACTCGCCCAGAAAAACCTTTGAAATTACGAGACATTCAGGGAGTGTCTGCAAAGGTGAAACAAGCGAAAGAACGCAACATGCTCCAACGCTACGAGGACCCTCCTGTAGATGGATCCACAAAGCCGAAGAAGCACGTAAGACATAAGAACAGGAGAGGACCACGGGCCTCGACATCGACAGAGCCGATCGACCACCCACTGCTCTCAGCAGTAGGTGCTCACTGGTTGAGTAGGTCAGGGGTGATTAACGAAACGTCAAACGAGGGAGACATGAGCGAGGAAATGCAACACGAATCACCGGACACTGGTTCCCAGTGTGTCTCTGATGTTTCAGGCATGACGCAGGTGGAGAGAGGCAGTGGACAGACTAGTGCCACTCAGGGTTTCGAGGCGTTGAGCCTACCCAGACCTGGAGCTACGTCCGACCACAGTGCCTGCTCAAAACCTGACAAGATAGCCACATGTGACCCGGTGACTGAAGAAATTCCTCACTTACCAGAAGAGAATAGTCTGGACGAGGCCCCGCCTCGCGTAGCAGTATAGAAAACGGGGTCTGCTCGACCCGGCCGCGCCACGTGCACGCAGAGTGCGTGCACGTGCAGTCAGCGGTGTGTGAGGTCTGAACGAGCACCACTATGTGGGCTCGGTCTTTGTTGGGGGGTGTTGTGAGAGAGTGTCTCTTAAGATTCTCCCACAGCTGACTTGAATGGCTCATTGCAGTGCACAGTGCACTGATCTTCGTGCACAAGCCCTGCTCTTAACCCTGGATAGTGACCTGGCATGTTGGGTATCTCCAGAATGCCCACTTAACCAGGAACACTTTCATAATATTGAGGCCGCCGTATGTCCAGACAAGAAGTAGATACAGGGAGTTAAGCATACTTGCCACCAAAGGGTCAGTGAGTACATTGGCTGGTGCCCGCGTGATAGACAGTAGAGGGGACATGCCAACGAGGCGACCGTCTGACCTCTGGGGTCAACCGGCGCGATGGTGAATAACAGCTATGACGTGTTCGTGACGTGTTCATGACGTCACCTCTCCTACTGCTCATCAAATGAGCTAATATGATTTGTTCCCGCCCATTTGCTGCGATGCTATTGGTCAAATTGTAATCCCCTTGTGTGTGCCCCACAAGATGCCCTGAGCTTCAGGCAAAACCATTCTTGTGAGGGATCTCTTGCAAACAGGACGTGTAGCTGTTATGTCTATCGGCCAATAGACTGAACAACCGTCCATTCCTCACCGTCTAAAAAATATACCCACACTCGCCCAGAATCACGAGTGTGAATATATTCTTCAGAAGCCTAAAGTGACAAATCTCCAGAGCGAAACAGACTGGTATCAGGTAACCCCTGGTGACAAAGATCGTTGTGAGTGACTTAGAGTGAACTAAGACAGTGCCGCCGCCTAAGTAACCTGTGTGTGACTTTACCACAAGTTTACCACACTTTACCTGTGTGTGGTACCTGCATGGTACCACAGCCGCCGCCAGCTGCCACTCATCCCGAGCGTGTACCTCAGTACCTCAGTACCTCGACGCGCCCGCCGCCGCCCTCTCTACTACGTGACATCACCAACTTACTCATCGCCAGTGCCAGTGTGTGTGCGTGTGTCTGTCTGTTAAGCATACAGCACGCCCTACTGCAAGTACCCTCCATGTCTACGAGCGAAACCAGCTGTCAGGCCACCTACAAGTGCTTGTATAAATGTCCCTGAGTGAGTGAGTGAGTAAGGAAAGGTACCCTATATGTAAGTACATGATCTTGTCATTGTTTTATTGTGTCTGTGTTGATCTGAGGGATCAACCACAGTTCTCACCTTCTCATACCTGTCACAGGTTATAGGTGAATCGACGGTGAATGCGTTGTTATCTGTGTGGTATCACTGCATTTCACTAGTCTGTGAATGTGAGTTTCACATACACCACACATTTAGTTATTGTGTGTGATTATTATTATGCATGTTAATGCCTGTCTTATTGACAGTGTATTTGTTGATTTATTGCATATCATCATTACCGCGTATCCGGTTGGAACTCTTGTGATCCCTTTGCATACCGGCAGTTAGGTTGCCGTGTTAATGATTGGCTGTCAACTGTGTTAAGTTAGGTGTTTCTCCACGAGTGGATACAAGTCGTTTAGCCAGACGTCAAGAGTCTCGCTAATACAATCGTAGCTTTGCTGACGCCAGTCTAAAGTAAATCAAGCACCCTTTGTATTAGCGGTTAAGTTAGTAAATAAACTACTGTTAAGCTTTATGCGGTGTTTCTGTTGAATTACTTCTGAATACTGCCAACATTACTCAAGCCTTCAGCTCTAAGTGTCTTCAACACCGAGTTGCCTATAAGTCACTAAACTATAAATGTGATGAGGACCCTAGGAGTCCCTTAAAGTGTTAAATCATTGAGGAGATTCCAACGATCAACGTGGAGCAGGACCAGGTGAGGCTAGTCTGAGAAGAGACCCTCAAGGACTCTAACTCGACCTTGCTCCCAGGCCCTGTACGGTTGCTCTCGTATTTTCTATTCTGCTAATTCCGACAGCTTCGTGAAGCGTCTACCACATGTACATTGGCGATGTACGCATTGCAGTCGTGAAAGCAAAAAAGAAAATCCCCACACCCAGTAAGTAGAGTTGGAGATCCTATTGGATGAAATATTTGACCTCGAGACGCAAAAGAAGGTTACCATTAAAGACACCTTGCCAGCGGAACTTATTGCAAATGGAGGAAAGATTCGGGGTAACTACCGGAGCACCATACTGCCCCCATGCTCAAAGAGCCTTCGTGAGAATAAGGAGATAGTCGTCAGGAGAGGTGAGAAGACAAGATATACGTTATTCTTAAAAAAGACGAATTTCTAGCAAAAATAAACCTCATACTCTCCGACCAAACAAAATTACAAAGTGTAGCAAAGGACACTACAGCCGAATTGAACACGAAGGTAAACAGATAGATCGAAACTGTGAACGCCAAGAAATCCGGACTCCACCTGCCAAAGGTTACTGGGGAATACAGACCTGGTTATGCATATGGGAATGTGCATAACCCACAAGCCTGGAAATCCACTTCGGCCAATCATCAGCAAAATACCCACACCCACATACAGACTGGCTAAGTGACTCAACTGCTTGCGTACTCCTTATGTACTTTGTGTTTTCAGCCTAAAGTCTCAAAGGACTTCGTTGGCTTACTGGGGAACACGGGCCACAATGATAAGAGCCTCTTTGGATGTACAGTCGCTGTTTACCATCGTACCTGTGGAAGAAACAATCGGGATGATAATGGACAGAGTGTATCATGATCCGGCTTGTACTCCTCTTGACATACCAGAAAACATGCTAAGAAAGCTACTCCAAGCCTGCACAAAAGAGGCACCCTTCTTGAGTCCAGATAGGCATATGTATAAACAAGTAGATGAGGTCGCCATGGGTTCTCCCCTAGGTGCCCTGTTTACGAACTTCTACATGGGTACCATAGAACAGAGGGTCTTAGTTGACACGGACTTGAAACCCGCCATATACTGCTGGTATGTTGACGACATTTTTATGCAGGTACCTGATGTCAGACGTCTGCAGCAGCTGAAGGAGGCATTCGAGCAGAATTCGGTGTTAAGTTTCACTTACAAGATGGAGAATGATGGGAAGCTGCCCTTTGTAGATGTAACAGTCACGGAAAGGAACGAAGGCTTCCACACTGCTGTCTACAATAAGGAAACAAACATAGGAATGTGCCTCAATGTCAATAGTGACTGCCCAGACAGGTACAAGAGGAGTGTTGTCAACGTTCACGTCGACCGGGCTCTTAGTCACAGCTCAGGATGGAAGCAAGTCGATGAAGAACTCTGTAGGGTAAGGCAGGTCCTAGTCAACAATGGCTTCTCTAACGGTTATGTTGAAGACATCATAAAAAGAAAGGTGAAATGCCAACTTCTGAGGAGTGAACTAGCACAACACTTGAACCCCATATTAGACTGTTTTAGAGGAACTTCTTTTCCACAGCTCATAACACGGAGGAATGGGTCCTGAAAGATATTGTTAATAGAAACGTTATCCCTACAGACAAAAATCAGAAGATACAATTGACGGTCTACTATAAAACCAAGAAAACGGCCAATCTACTCGTGAGAAACTCTCTAGACACAAAGCAGAGCGCTTTAAAAGAGACCAATGTCGTCTATGCCTTCAAATGCCCACTTGGGGACTGTAAGCCTCAAAGAATTCAGATTATAGGCAAGACAACAACATCTCTTTCCAGGCGTTTAACGATGCATAAGCAACAGGGCTGCATTAAGGAACATATAACATCTTCCCACAACCAGACCATCACCAGAGAAGTCTTAACAAAAAACACGGAAATCATCGATAGATACAGCGATAGCAGGTGGCTGGATATCTCAGAGGCACTACACATTAAGAAGTCGACACCAGCAATCAACAGCCAACTAATGCACAACTATATTCTACCCACTTCAAGACTCCGCACCAATATAGAAGCATCAAGAAATATGGGCCATTAGGCCCTTTACAGTTCCATTCTTCCCTTTAACTTACAAAATATTATACCCATTGTTTCGTGGTCTGTCTTGTGTTGAAAGTTTGTTTTCACCTCATCCTAAACTGTTGTAACATATCACCTCACCCAAATGCAGGTATAAAAAATCGAAGCTGTTTCAACTCTGGTCAGTTATAGTTGTGTGTGTGTAAACTAAAGTCTTTGAAAATGTAATAAGTTTTACGAAATGCGTTCAAGTGTTGCGTCAGACTAGAAATAAAAATGAATTTTGGAGAATTGATTTTCAGTTACCATCAACAGTGAAAAAGAATATAAGAAACATTCAGAAAACTCGTGTTATATATATATATACATATATATATATATGTATATATGTATATATATATATATATATATATATATATATATATATATATATATATATATATATATATATATATATATATATATATATATATATATATATATATATATATATATATATATATATATATATATATATATATGCAATTGACGATCACAAAACACTGATCATTTTATGCGGAAAATCCACAGAGAAATATGAAATGAGGTGAACGTTTCGGCTTTGTTAAAGCCTTTGTCAACACCAGACTGACTGACACCAGTCAGTCTGGTCACCAGACTGGTCTGGTGACTCAACACCAGACCAGTCAGTCTGGTGTTGACAAAGGCTTTAACAAAGCCGAAACGTTCACCTCATTTCATATTTCTCTGTGGATTTTCCGCATATATATATATATATATATATATATATATATATATATATATATATATTTGTAGCAGTCTTTCCTGTAGACATATATTATTAAATATGACCGAAAAAGTAAGATTAATAATTCTAACACGAATGTTCTCAATCTTTCGTACATTTCTTTTCACTGTTGGTGGTAATTCAAAAATCAATTCTTCAAAATTCATTTTTATTTCTAGTCTGACGCGACACTTGAGCGCGTTTCGTAAAACTTATTACATTTTCAAAGACTTAAGTTACACATACACAACTGAATAGAACTTACACATCTCCGATTTGTTTATATCTACATTTGAGTGAGGTGGATGGGGTGAGGTGGTATTTAATAGGGTATTAATTTCATCAACACAAGACAGAACACGAAACAATGGGTATTGAATAGAAGTGATTGTAGAAAGCCTATTGATCCATATTTCTTGATCAAGAAATATGGACCAATAGGCTCAAGTGTCGCGTCAGACTAGAAATAAAAATGAATATTGGAGAATTGATTTTTGAATTACCACCAACAATGAAAAGAAATGTACGAAAGATTGAGAAAATTCGTGTTAGAATTATTAATCTTACTTTTTCGGTCATATTTAATAATAATATATATATATATATATATATATATATATATATATATATATATATATATATATATATATATATATATTTCGTACATTATGCTTCACTGTTGGAGGTAAATCAAAAATCACTTCTCCAAAATTCATTTTTATTTCTAGTCTGACGCGACACGGGCGCGTTTCGTAAAACTTATTACATTTTCAAAGACTTCACAAATACACAACTGATTAGAACTTGCGTTTCCCTGATTTTATATCTACATTTGAGTGAGGTGGGAAGGGTGATGTGGCATTACATTTGAGTGAGGTGGGAAGGATGATGTGGCATTAGAGGATATTAATAGGGTATTAAAAGTATCAACACAAGACAGAACACGAAACAATGGATATTGAATAGAAGTGTTTGTAGAAAGCCTATTGGTCCATATTTCTTGATGCTTCTATATTGGAGCGGAGTCTTGAGGTGGGTAGAATATAGTTGTGCAATAATTGGCTGTTGATTGCTGGTGTTGACTTCTTGATGTGTAGTGCCTCGCAAACGTCAAGCCGCCTGCTATCGCTGTATCTATCGATGATTTCTGTGTTGTTTACTAGGATTTCTCTGGCGATGGTTTGGTTATGGGAAGAGATTATATGTTCCTTAATGGAGCCCTGTTGTTTATGCATCGTTAAACGCCTAGAAAGAGATGTTGTTGTCTTGCCTATATACTGGGTTTTTTGGAGCTTACAGTCCCCAAGTGGGCATTTGAAGGCATAGACAACGTTAGTCTCTTTTAAAGCGTTCTGTTTCGTGTCTGGAGAGTTTCTCATGAGTAGGCTGGCCGTTTTTCTGGTTTTATAGTAAATCGTCAGTTGTATCCTCTGATTTTTGTCTGTAGGGATAACGTTTCTATTAACAATATTTTTCAGGACCCTTTCCTCTGTTTTATGAGCTGTGGAAAAGAAGTTCCTGTAAAATAGTCTAACAGGGGGTATAGGTGTTGTGTTGGTTGTCTCTTCAGAGGTTGCATGGCGTTTCACTTTCCTTCTTATGATGTCTTCGACGAAACCATTGGAGAAGCCGTTGTTGACTAGGACCTGCCTTACCCTACAGAGTTCTTCGTCGACTTACTTCCATTCTGAGCTGTGGCTGAGTGCACGGTCGACATATGCGTTAACAGCACTCCTCTTGTACCTATCTGGGCAGTCGCTTTTGGCATTTAGGCACATTCCTATGTTCGTTTCCTTAGTGTAGACTACAGTGTGGAAACCTCCGCTCTTTTCCATGACTGTTACATCTAGAAAGGGCAGCTTCCCATCCTTTTCCATCTCGTAAGTGAAACGCCACACGGAACTCCGCTCAAATGCCTCCTTCAACTGCTGCAGACGTCTGACATCAGGTACCTGCATAAAAATGGCGTCTTGTACATACCAGTTGCGTTGCTTCTGGGAGTATGGGTTCGAGTCACTTCTGGGGTGTGAGTTTTCAGTTGCATATTGTCCTGGGGACCATTCAGGCTTGTTCGCATTTGTGTTCCTCACGTGTGCCCCAAAGAATGAGGTGATTTGGTAAAATGCTATGCCCAAGATTACTATCTGAGTGCCGGCGGTGGGGTGGTTCAAATAGCCTCGGCTATCACCTCATTATGTCCGGTCGTGATGGTCAAGTGGATTAAGGCGTCTTGTACATACCAGTTGCGTTGCTTCTGGGAGTATGGGTTCGAGTCACTTCTGGGGTGTGAGTTTTCAGTTGCATATTGTCCTGGGGACCATTCAGGCTTGTTCGCATTTGTGTTCCTCACGTGTGCCCCAAAGAATGAGGTGATTTGGTAAAATGCTATGCCCAAGATTACTATCCGAGTGCCGGCGGTGGGGTGGTTCAAATAGCCTCGGCTATCACCTCATTATGTCCGGTCGTGATGGTCAAGTGGATTAAGGCGTCTTGTACATACCAGTTGCGTTGCTTCTGGGAGTATGGGTTCGAGTCACTTCTGGGGTGTGAGTTTTCAGTTGCATATTGTCCTAGGGACCATTCAGGCTTGTTCGCATATATATATATATATATATATATATATATATATATATATATATATATATATATATATATATATATATATATATATATATATATATATATATATATATATATATATATATATGCAAATAAGCTTGAATGGTCTCCAAGCATATATGCAACTGAAAACTCCACACCCCAGAAGTGACTCGAACCCAGACCGTCGGGATCAATATGCAGCAACCTGTTTACATGGTACCTTAACCACTCGACCGTCAGTGACCGTACAAAAGACAATGGAAGCCGAGGCTATTTCCCCACAGCCCCGAAGGCACTTTGATGGTAATCTTGGGCATAGTTATTTCATCAAATCACCACACTTTGTGGGGCCACATGAGCAACACAAATGAGAACAAGCTTGAATGGTCTTCAAGTATATATGCAACTGTAGACTCATCACCCCATAAGTGACTCGAACCCAGACTGCCAGGAGCAACATGCAACTGGCTCAGTGTTGTACAACTTTTTTTTTACAACACCGCTCAATTTCAATGCAATGTCAAACAATATAATTAAATCAAAATGAAAACAAATCGAAATCTTTGAAAATTTAATTTATCAATGCAATCAGAAACATTAAAATGGAATCGTAACATATTTAGTATAGCGTAAGTTGCTATTATGTGCAACAGATTGCGTTGCATGTTCTTCCCTGTAAAAAGTGTGGCATCTATTGTAGGTATATAAAAACATGCGCGTATTCATATGGAACATTGTGTCAAAATTTCAAAGCAATTGATGAAGAACGTTTGGAGATTACAATGTGTGTTGCTCCTGCATCCAAAAGATGATGTTGTTTAAAAAAAAAAAATAAACATTTTCCCATCACAGACGTGACATCTATATGGTATGTATATAAAAACACGCTCAGGTGCGAATGGAACCATGTGTAAAAATTTTAAAGCAATCGGTGAAGAACGTTCGGAGATTAAAGATTCCGATCAAACGACCATTTCCATTTTTATTTATATTGATATATATATATATGCAACAACATATCCAAGTATGCAGAAAAAACACATTTTTCAATGTGTTTTTTTTCCAATAGTCTTATATAAACACAACGTCTTTTATCCTTAATGTCTTATGCTAAGGGATTAATATATGTGTAATATGTACTAAGAAAACTTATTAACTATAATTAAGTTCCACCTTCAAAGTCACAACCATCCTAATCACCTCATGGTGGATATTGGTTCCCAAAGTGGATCACAAAACAAATACCAGCCTCTGATGAATTTGACACTTCCGTTAGCGAGACCCACCACAGTGCTGTCGTTAAGTATATCTGAAGAAAAATATTCTCATTCATGAAACTATCTGAAAAATCAATACAAATTTAAAGCTTGTTGTGCAGGAATCAGTGAGAGTAAAGCGTCTGCTGTCCTTGGTATTATCGTAACACTATTTTGGCTAAAAATAAAACCGTACCATTTTATGCCATAGGTCGTAAAAGGTAATATATTATCCAAATTATCCGAGGTAGAACTATATTAATGTTCGTTATACTATTATATTTTTTCCCTCAAGTTCATACACATTGTTTTTTTTTTGCTATTCATTATTTCTTGGCGCATGTGCACCTCGACCTGCTGGGGATGAGGAATGGTTGCATGTATTATGGATGGTTGTTTCTTACGAAACTTACCGTCACATGAATATTTGATGGTCTGCGATCCTTCCAATAGTAAGATATGAAGACCAATAATCCTCCTCCCGGTCTTGGTGCCTGACATGTTTTCTTATGGAAACTTCGTGTGTCACAGTGAGCTCAGATATTGGAATGTACTGATGTTACTGATCATATCAAATATTTTTGTTCGAACATCTGTTAAGTTAAATAATATAACATATGCGCACTCCGAGTAAATTTGTTAAAACTGTAGACTATTTCTGATATCTCGTGTAAGAGTTTAATGGCTGCATTATAGTTTAGAAAGACTAACTGCTCAGCTTTCATTGTAAAGTTTGGGGTCGCTGAAAATAAAGCACCAGGCGGACTTAATTAGCGTTGTATGTACTTTCCCTTGAAAATTAATGAGAAATGAATTAGGCCAACGAGATGTTAAACTTGAGGTACCTCACCAGGGTCGTGGAGACAAGGGTAGTCGTGAATGTTGAGTCGTTCTTCCTGCACGACCATCAGCCAGCACTGGACAACCTGTTGCACGACCCCAGAGCCGCCACTTATCAACCGCCCTCGTGGCAGCAGGCATCACAACATGGGTCAACTGAGAACCCTCTACGTCAATACCAAGCAGCACAGGAGCAGCTCGCACGAGACAACCTCCTCCAGGGGCTGTGGGGGGACTCAAGAACCACCTGCCGGGGACTTATTCTCGACCTCACCTCCAGCAGCAACACCACTCATCTCGCCCTCAGGTACTCTAAACAATGTAAAAGATTAATATATTTATTTACAATAGTGTCTCCATGGCATGCCCTCCATGCCATGTCTCCATTTGACTTCATCTACCAATTGTTATTTTGAGGGAATTCTCCTGCGACCGGAATTATTCACTACAGGAAAACAGGTGTTTTATATATATATATATATATATATATATATATATATATATATATATATATATATATATATATATATAATCATCACACGGTAAACATTTTTTGTGTTATCTCCAATACCAAGTTTCTCATTTGGAGGGTCATACAATGTAATACACTTATTCATAGTACCACTTGAGGATGAGTCTTCATTATTATTAGGTTTGTGTTGTCAGCCAAGAAAGGGATATTACGATCATCACAAAACCTTATTAACACTCCAAAAAGCAAACTTTTGTCTAGAACATTTAACTAGCTGAAACAATTAGTGCAGTATTTTGCTGAGAAGAGAGAACACCCAAGCATTCATTCACTTTTACCAGCTCTCTATGGTATTCTGAAAACACGATATTCCCTTTACACCTAATTACTATGAAACTAATAGTAATTAGTATAATGAAATAATGTCAAAGTAATATTATAAATAAAAGAATATCAAAAGAACATCACGAGCAAATAGAATTTAATACTGCATCATAAACAAATCAGTAACATGTGCACAGTGCTAACAAATAATTATAATCACACCAGACTTCCTGGAGGTGCCTGGGTCGACTTGGTGCATAGGTCTATACCTCACTCCTGTCTAGGTCTCTCTCTACACACACCCGCTTAGGTCTCTCTTTCCACACACACCTGCCTAAGTCTTTCTCTTTACATACCCTCTCGATCTTTGTTATCTATGTAACTATCTATCCGTAAAGGAGAGAATGTTTGTCTCTCCAAAGTATGGAACACTTGGGACTAACCTTACCACACACTTTCACATACGATGCAAGTGGGGTATGGGCATGCCACAGGTCAGTCGGGGTCGGCTCCAATGTCACGCTTTAAGAAATATTGGTGTTTAAAACCACGTGAGATTTTCCTGAAGTCAAGAATGATATATTGGTTGTGTTGTCATTAGGTTGAGTGCTTCATTATATTTTTTCTCAGAGAAAAAAAAACAGAGAGGGTGGGGGGGGGGACGAGGGGAGAGAGCGTGAACAAACGAGAAAAGGGGAGAAAAGATGGCTGAATAGAGGGAAGAATGGGAAAATAAGAGACGTTGGAAAAGATGGAAGGACAGATGGGGGGAAGAAAATTGGTGTGGGTGGGAGATGGGAACGAGGAGAGACGGATGGGAATAGATGGAAGAGGAGAGGCGAGGAGGATGTAGAAAAAGAGATAAGAAAAGATGGATACTGGCAGAGGGGGAAGAGAAGGAAATGGGGAGAGGGAGAATTGGGAGAGAAACCCGGGCACAGCCGGGTACCTCTCTTGTCTTCAATACGCACTGACTTCATAGCTGAAAAATTCTGCACACTTTACACGTCTTCCCACACACACACACACACACACACACACACACACACACACACACACACACACACACACACACACACAAACACACACACACACACACACACACACACACACACACACACACACACACACACACACACACACACACACAGCAGTGAGACTCGACCTGGTCTTCACCCTGAACAACTCTGACATAAGAGAAATCGGTTTTGAGGCGACAGTAGGAATGAGCGACCACAGTGTATTGGTGTTTGAGTACCTGATTGAAGAAGGGTTATTGAACTCGAGGTGGGATACCGAAACCAAAAGGTTAGCATACCGAAAGGGAAACTATGAGGAGATAAGAAAATTCCTAACAGAGATAGCATGGGAAACAGAGCTCAGGGAAAAGACGGCCCAAGATATGATGGACTACATCACGCAAAAATGCAAGGACGCAGCAAACAAGTTTGTCCCAGCCCAAAAGGAAAACAGTGAAATGAAGATGAGAAACCCATGGTTTAATCAGAGATGTAGGCTAGCTAAGCAGCAAAGTAAAAGGGCATGGAGAAACTATAGGAATAACAGGACACTGGAGAGCAGAGAAAGATACCAGAATGCCAGGAATGAATATGTCAGGATGAGAAGAGAGGCAGAAAGACAATACGAAAATGACATCGCAAGCAAGGCAAAGACTCAGCCTAAATTGCTGCATAGCCACATCAGGAGTAAAACAACAGTAAAGGAACAGGTTATGAAATTAAGGATAGGGGCAGAGAGATTCACTACAAACGACAAGGAAGTGTGTGAGGAACTGAATACGAAGTTCCAAGAGGTCTTCACCTTATAGCAAGGAGAAATCCCAGAGATAAGAGAGGGAATAGCTAACCAGGAACCACTGGAAGAGTTTGAGATTACCAGCGGGGAAGTAAGGAAGTGTTTACTAGAGTTGGATGCGACAAAGGCTATAGGCCCAGATGGAATCACCCCCTGGATACTAAAGGAAGGAGCAGAAGAACTGTGCCTCCCACTCTCCATAGTGTATAATAAATCACTGGCAACAGGGGAACTGCCAGAAATTTGGAAAGCAGCTAACGTAGTCCCGATATACAAGAAAGGGGATAGACAGGAGGCACTGAATTACAGGCCAGTGTCCCTAACCTGCATACCATGCCAGCTGATGGAGAAGATTGTGCCAAGAAAGCTAGTAGAGCACCTGGAGCGAAAGAACTTTGTAACACAGCATCAACATGGATTCAGGGATGGCAGGTCCTGCCTTACAGGATTACTTGAATTCTACGACCAGGCAACAAAAATAAGGCAAGAAAGAGAAGGGTGGGCAGACAGCATATTTTTGGATTGTCAGAAAGCCTTTGATACAGTGCCACACAAGAGGCTAATGAAAAACCTGGAGATGCAGGCTGGAGTGAAAGGGAAGGTACTCCGTTGGATACAGGAGTACCTAAGCAACAGGAGACAACGAGTCAGTGTGAGGGGTGAGGTCTCAGATTGGCGAGACGTTACGAGTGGAGACCCGCAGGGGTCAGTCCTTGGACCTATACTGTTTCTGATATATGTAAATGATCTCCCAGACGGTATAGAATCGTTCCTCTCAATGTTTGCCGATGATGCAAAAATTATGAGGAGGATTGAAACTGAGGACGATAGTAGGAGGCTACAAGATGACCTAGACAGACTGAGTGAATGGTCCAACAAATGGCTGTTGAAGTTCAACCCGAGTAAATGCAAATTAATGAAACTAGGCAGCGGAAATAGGAGGCCAGACACAGGATACAGAATAGGAGGTGAAGTACTTAATGAAACGAACAGAGAGAAAGATCTAGGAGTTGATATCACACCAAACCTGTCTCCTGAAGCCCACATAAAAAGAATAACGTCTGCGGCATATGCGAGGCTGGCTAACATCAGAACAGCATTCAGGAACCTGTGTAAGGAATCATTCAGAATCTTGTACACCACATATGTAAGACCAATCCTGGAGTATGCGGCCCCAGCATGGAGCCCGTACCTTGTCAAGCACAAGACGAAGCTGGAAAAAATTCAAAGGTATGCCACTAGACTAGTCCCAGAACTAAGAGGCATGAGTTACGAGGAAAGGTTGCGGGAAATGCACCTTATGACACTGGAAGACAGAAGAGTAAGGGGAGACACGATCACAACCTACAAAATTCTCAGAGGAATCGACCGGGTAAACAAGGACGAACTATTCAACATTGGTGGGACGCGAACAAGGGGACACAGGTGGAAACTGAGTACCCACATGAGCCACAGAGACGTTGGAAGGAACTTTTTCAGTGTCAGAGTAGTTAACGGATGGAATGCATTAGGCAGTGATGTGGTGGAGGCTGACTTCATACACAGTTTTAAATGTAGATATGATAGAGCCCAGTAGGCTCAGGAATCTGTACACCAGTTGATTGACAGTTTAGAGGCGGGACCAAAGAGCCAAAGCTCAACCCCCACAAGCACAAATAGGTGAGTACACACACACACACACATACACACACACACACGCACACATCAGTGGTAGTTGTAGGCATCAAAGAACAGGAAGGATCCAACAGGCAAGAATGGAATAGCAAGGATAGTGAGGCAGTACATGGGCTACTGAAGGGGTTACAGATGGAAGGGGCTGAACAAAACATCGATAAGGTTTTCAGGATGGGGTGGTACAACAAGGACAGAAACCGACTTGTAAAGGTGGTGTTTACAAACGAAACCACGAAGGAGGATAATCTCGAAAGGAAGAGTGGTCTGCAGCATGTGGAGGGATACAAAAAAGTATTCCTGCAGAGGGACAGGACGAAGGAGGAGAGAGCCAGAGCAGCAGAGGCAAGGAGGAAGCACAGGCAGAGAGGAGCAAACCAGGAAATCACAGCCCCTAACACAACAGTCCTAGAGACAAGAGGAGAACCCAAAACCCGCGACCCAGCAACACCAGAGGGGAGGTCGACACCACCACCCCCTTCTGCATAGAAACCCTCCCTTCCCCTCACCCTACCTGCCCACACCCCCCCCCCCTTCCCTCCCCCCCCCCACCCCATTCTGACCTTGTCACCCCTTCCCCATTCCCGTCATGTCCCCCCTCCCACCTTTCCCCCTCCTGTCTCCCCTCCTTCTTCATCCCATATCCTCCCTATCCCTCCTCCCCCCTCACCCCTTCTCCTCCATGTCCCCCCTCACCCCTTCTCCTCCATGTCCCCCCTATCTCCTTAACCCACACCCTACCTGTCCCCCCTTCCCTTAAACCCCACCCCCCACCCCAAAATCCTCTGAGACCCTGCAAACCACCTCACAGATCTTCTCACCCACGGAACAGCTTCCCACACCAGCAGAATGCTCGCCAAGAAAGGGACAAGAAAATGAACATAAGAAAGTGAGCTTCAAGGCGATGTACACTAACATAGATGGGATTAAAACAAGTGAACTCGGAGAATGGGCACTAGAAGAAAACCCAGACATAATAGCACTCGCAGAAACAAAGCTAACAAAAACTATAACAAATGCAGTGTTTCCATAGGGCTACTATGTAGTGAGGAAAGAGAGAGAAGGGAAAGGAGGAGGTGGTGTAGCTTTGCTACTAAGAGAAGGTTGGAGTTTCGAAGACATGGTAATTCAGAACTGTGAAGGTTTCAGTGACTACATATCAAGCACCATAGCAACTGGAGGACAGAAAATTATAGTCGTAGTCATATATAACCCCCCACCGAATGTCAGAAGACCCAGACAGGAATATGATTGGAAACTTGGAAACTGAGTACCCAAAAGAGCCTCAGGGACGTTAGAAAGAAGTTTTTCAGTGTCAGAGTAGTTAACAGGTGGAATGCATTAGGCAGTGATGTGGTAGAGGCTGACTCCATACACAGTTTCAAATGTAGATATGATAGAGCCGAGTAGGCTCAGGAACCTGTACATCAGTTGATAGACTGTTGAGAGGTGGGACCAAGGAGCCAGAGCTCAACCCCCGCAAGCACAAATAAGTGAGTACAAATAGGTGAGTACACACACACACACATAAACACATAATAAACCCCCCCACCGAACGACAGAAGACCCAGACAGGAATATGATAGAAACAATATGGCCACCATCAATATAATAGAGAGAGCAGCTTCTGTGGCTAGCAGGAACGGATCCAGACTACTAATCATGAGAGACTTCAACCATGGGAAGAAAGATTGGGGGAACAGAGACCCACATGGAGGACCAGACACATGGAGAGGTTAGCTGCTGGATGTGGCAACAAGAAACTTTCTCAGTCAACACGTCAAGGGACCGACAAGAATGAAAGGAGCGGATGATCCAGCCTTGCTTGATCTGATATTTACCCTAAATGAGTCGGATATAAGGGAAGTTAAGTTGGAAGCCCCTTGGGAATCAGTGATCATAGTGTATTGAGCTTTGAGTACCTGGTTGAGCTAGGAATTGTCACCCCCAAAAAAGAACTGGGAAACAAAGGGCTGGCGTACCGAAAAGGAAACTATGAGGAGATGAATAAATTCCTATGGGATATGCATTGGGACACAGAACTCGGAACCAGGTCCGTACAAGACATGATGGACTATGTCACCCAAAAATGTCAGGAGGCTGTAAGCAGGTTTGTCCCAGCCCAACAGGAAAAAACAGAGAAGCAAAGGAAGAATCCGTGGTTTAATAAGGAATGTATGAAAGCAAAGGAGCTGAACAAAAGGGCATGGAGGAACTTCCGTAATAACAGAACACCAGAAAGTAGAGAGATACCAGAGAACCAGGAACGAGAATGTTAGTGTGAGAAGAGCAGCTGAGAAATAGTATGAAAATGATATAGCTAATAAAGCCAAGACCGAACAAAACCGACTACACAGTCACATCAGGAGGAAGACAACAGTGAAGGAACAGGTGATAAAACTTATACTGGGCGAGGAGAGGTACACAGAGAATGACAAAGAGGTGTGTGAAGAACTCAACAAAAGGTTCCAGGAGGTCTTTACAATAGAACAGGGAGAAGTCACGGCGCTAGGAGAGGTGGCAGCAAACCAGGTGACCTTAGAAAGGTTCGAAATTACAAGAGATCAGGTCAAGAAGCATCTATTGGAGCTGGATGTGAGAAAAGCTGTTGGGCCGGACGGAATCTCACCATGGGTATTGAAAGAGTGTGCAGAATCACTTTGCTTGCCACTCTCGATAGTGTATAGTAGGTCACTGGAAACGGGAGACCTACCAGAAATATGAAAGACTACTAATGTAGTACCAATATACAAAAAGGGTGACAGACAAGAGGCACTTAACTACAGGCCAGTGTCCTTATCTTGTATACCATGCAAGGTGATGGAAAGGATTGTGAGAAAAAACCTTAGTAACACATCTGGAGAGAAGAGACTTCGTGACACCCCATCAACATGGGTTGAGGGAGGGTAAATCTTGCCTTACAGGCTTGATAGAATTCTATGATCAGGTGACAAAGATTAAGCAAGAAAGAGAAGGATGGGCGGACTGCATTTTTTTGGACTGTCGGAAAGCGTTTGACACAGTACCCCATAAAAGGTTGATGCATAAGCTGGAGAAACAGGCAGGAGTAACTGGTAGGGTGCTCTAGTGGATAAGGGAGTACCTAAGCAATAGGAAGCAGAGAGTTACAGTGAGGGGTGAGACCTCAGAATGGCGTGAAATCACAAGTGGAGTCCCACAGGGCTTTGTGCTTGGACCTATCCTGTTTCTGTTATACGTAAGTGATTTCCCAGAGGGTATAGAATCATTCCTCTCAATGTTTGCTGACGACGCCAAAATTATGAGAAGGATTAAGACAGAGGAGGACAGCTTGAGGCTTCAAGAAGTCCTGGACAAGCTGCAGGAATGGTCGAACAAATGGTTGTTAGAGTTTAACCCAAGCAAATGTAATGTAATGAAGATAGGGGTAGGAAGCAGGAGACCTGATACAAGGTATCATTTGGGAGATGAGATACTTCAAGAGTCAGAGAGAGAGAAAGACCTGGGGGTTGATATCACGCCGGACCTGTCCCCTGAAGCCAATATCAAGAGGATAACATCAGCAGCATTTGCCAGGTTGGCTAACATAAGAACGGCATTTAGACACTTGTGCAAGGAATCATTCAGAACTTTGTATACCACCTACGTCAGACCAATCCTGGAGAATGCAGCCCCAGCATGGAGTCCATATCTGGTCAAGTATAAAACAAAACTGGAAAAAGTTCAAAGGTTTGCCACCAGACTAGTACCTGGGCTGAGAGGTATGAGCTACAAGGAGAGACTACGGGAATTAAACCTCACGTCGCTAGAAGACAGAAGAGTTAGGGGGGATATGATCACCACGCACAAGATTCTCAGAGAAAATGACAGGGTAGATAAACACGGGCTATTTAACACAAGGGGCACAAGCACTAGGGGACACAGGTGGAAACTGAGTGCCCAAATGAGCCACAGAGATATTAGAAAGAATTTTTTTAGTGTCAGAGTAGTTGACAAATGGAATGCATTAGGCAGTGATGTGGTGGAGGCTGAGTCCACACACAGTTTCAAGTGTAGATATGATAGAGCCCAATAGGCTCAGGAACCAGTACACCAGTTGATTGACAGTTGAGAGGCGGGACCAAAGAGTCAGAACTCAATCCCAGCAAGCACAAATAGGTGAGTACAAATAGGTGAGTACACACAAACTCTCTCTCTCTCTCTCTCTCTCTCTCTCTCTCTCTCTCTCTCTCTCTCTCTCTCTCTCTCTCTCTCTCTCTCTCTCTCTCTCTCTCTCTCTCTCTCTCTCTCTCTCTCTCTCTCTCTCTCTCTCTCTCTCTCTTTCTCTCTCTCTTTCTCTCTCTCTCCCTCTCGCATAAGGAAAACATGGCAGAGAGACAAACTTGGGGTGACAAACGCAGGAGGACAACCACAGCAGAAAGCTCAGAGGAAGGGGGGGGGACAGGAAGCTTGATTTAGGGATGCAATCGAATACATGTGGAGTGAATTCAGGAAAGGACTGAGGGTTATGAAGGAGACAGTATCCAACGTGCAGGTAGATGGTAATTTCATCCTATGCTGAGCTGAAGGCAGCATAGGATGTAATAAAAAGCCTGAAAGAAAAACCTACCCAGTACCAGACGCAAACCATCCCGCAGGTAGATAGTAATTTTCCTGTTGAGAGGAATCTTACAATACAACCCTAATTTGCAGAATTGTTTAAAATGAACCTTAAAGCTAGGTCTGCAGTAAGGGAAGTTGCCATGGAAGTGGCTTATCAGGAAGCAGCTAGATGTATTAGGCGGCTGATAGGGCGAAGAAAAGCAGTAGTAGTAGTAGACATTAAGGAACAAACAGGAACCAATCCAAAGGAACGAAGAAACATGGACAAAAACATAGTTACCGAGATCCTTAAAGAGGTACAGATGGAGAGGGATGACCAAAATATAGAAAAGGTTTTCAGGCTTGGAAAGTACAACAAGGACAGAGACCAATTGATATAGGTGGTATTCATAAGCGAGAACACGAAAGAAGACGTGTTTGCAAAGAAGAGTGGTTTAGCAAATGTACAGAACTTCAAAAAAATATTCCTGCAGAGGGATGTGACAAGGCACAAGAGAGTGAGGGCAGCAGACGGAAGGAGAGAGCGCAGGGAGAGAGAAAGGAATCAGAGAACCACAACCCCGAACCCTACAATCCCAGTAGGGAGTGGGGAACCCTCCACAAACAGTTCAACAGTCACAGGGAGTGGAGCACCACCTTCACATTCTACCCAATAGACACCCTACCTGCCCCATCCCCTGACAGCCCCCCCACTAAGTGCCCACCTAGGGCACCCTCCCCTCCCCCACTGCCCCCTCCCCCCACTCACCCCTCTCCCCAGGACCTCTCTTCTCCACCCCCCCCATGCCCTCCCTCATCCGACATACCCTCGTGTCTCCCCCAACCCCAAGCCCTCCATTCTCCCCCCCCCCTAAGCCCACAACTCTCCCCCCCTAAGCCTTCCCTTCTCTACCACTCCCCTAAACCCTCTCCTTTTCCTCACCCCCCCTCAGGCCTCCCTTTCCCCCCACGCCCCCCATGCCCTCCCCCTCTTCTGCCCTCCAAGCCCCACATTCTCTCCTATCCCCCCAAGCCCTTCCTCTCCCCCCATGCCCATCTCCCACACCCCCAACCCTTCCCCTCTCACTCCCCAACCCTCCCACTCTCACTCTCCCCCAACCCTCCCCCTCTCACCCACTCCCCTATCCTTCTCCTCCTCCCCACCAAGCCCTTCCTCCTCCACCATTCTCCCTGTACCAGATCCTCTCAGATCCCTCACACCCAGATCCCACAGGTCCACTCCAGAGGAAGAGCAGAAGAGAGTCAGTTTTTAGGGTAATGTACTCGAACATAGATGGCATAACAAGTAAGGCCAGTGAACTAAGGGAAAGAGCACATGAAGTGAACCCATATGTAATTTGACTCACTGAAGCAAAACTCTCAGGAATCATAACGAATGCCGTGATTCCCCAGGAGTACACAGTAATAAGGAAAGAGAGGGAAGGTAGGGGAGGAGGTGAAGTAGCCCTGCTAATGAGAAAGGAATGGAGTTTCCAGGAGATGGCAATCCCAGGCTGTGAGGGATTTAGAGACTACATAACAGACACCATGACAATGGGAGGACCAAGAATAGTAGTTACAGTGATATATATCCCTCCACAAAATGACAGAAGACCAAGGCAAGAGTATGACCACAACAACATGGCAGTTAACACTATAATTGAGAGAGCAGCCTCTGCTGCCTGTAGAAATAGATCCCATCTGCTCATAATGGGGGACTTCAATCACGGAAGGATGATTGGGAGAACAAGGAACCACAAGGAGGCGAAGATACGTTGAGAGCCAAACAATTGGAGGTGGAGACCTTTTAAGCCAGCATGTCAGGAAACCCTCAAGGATGAGAGGAAACGATGAACCAGCGAGAGTCGACCTAGTCTTTACTCTGATCGACTCCGACATAGGAGAAACCGGTTTCGAGGACCCAGTAGGAATGAGCGATCACAGTGTACTGGCGTTTGAGTACCTGGCTGAAGAAGGGTTATGGAACTCGAGGAGGGGTACTGAAAACAAAACGCTGGCATTCCGAAAGGGAAAATATGAAGACATAAGAAAATTCCTAACAGATATAACATGGAAAACAGAGCTCAGGGGTAAGACGGCCCAAGACATGATGGACTACATCACGCAGCAGTGTAAGGAGGCAGCAAACAAGTTTGTCCTGGTACATAAGGAAAACAATGAAATGAAGATGAGAAACACATGGTTTAATCAGAGATGTAGGCTAGCTAAGCAGTAAAGTAAAAGGGCGTGGAGAAAATAAAAATAACAGGACACTTGAGAGCAGAGAAAGATACCAGAGTACCAGGAGTGAATATGTCAGGTTGAGAAGAGAGGCAGAAGGGCAATACGAAAATGACATCACAAGCAAGGCAAAGATTCAACCTAAATTGCTGCACAGCCACATCAGGAGAAAAACAACAGAAAAGGAGCAGAAATGAAATTAAGGATAGGGGCAGACGGATTCACTACAAACGGCAAGGAAGTGTGCGAGGAACTGAATAAGAAATTTCAAGAGGTCTTCACTTTAGAGCAAGGAGAAGCTCCAGAGATAAGAGAGGGAGAGGGATCCACTAGTAGAGTTTGATATTACCATTGGGGAAGTAAGGAAGCTTTTACTAGAGTTGGATGTGACAAAGGCCATAGGCCCAGATGGAGTCTCCCCTTGGATACTAAAGGAAGAAGCGAAAACACTGTGCCTGCCACTCTCCATAGTGTATAACGAATCACTGGCAACAGGGGAACTGCCAAGAATTTGGAAAGCGGCTAATGTAGTCCTGATATACAAGAAGGGGGATAGACAGGAGGCACTGAATACAGGCCAGTGTCCCTAACTTGCATATTATGCAAGCTAATTTAGAAGATTGTGCGAAAAAAAGCAAGTGGAACATCTGGAGCGATATAACTTTGTAACACAGCATCAACATGGGTTCAGGGATGGTAAGTCCTGCCTCACAGGATTAATTGAATGTTACGACCAGGCAACACAAATCAGGCAAGAAAGAGAGGGGTGGGCAGACTGCATATTTTTGGATTGCCAGAAAGCTTTTGACACAGTGCCACACAAGAGGCTAGTGAAAAAGCTGGAGATGCAGGAAAGAGTGAAAGGGAAGGAGCTCCATTGAATAAGGGAGTACCTAAGCAACAGAAGAGAGCGAGTCACTGTGAGGGGTGAGGTCTCAGACTGGCGGGACGTCACTAGTGGACTCGCGCAGGGTTCAGTCCTTGGACCTATACTGTTTCTGATATATGTAAACGATCTCCCAGAGGGCATTGAATCATTCCTCTCACTGTTTGCTGATGATGCAAAAATTATGAGGAGGATTAAAACAGGATGATAGTAGGAGGCTACAAGATGACCTAGATAGACTGAATGAATGGTCCAACAAATGGTTGCTAAAGTTCCACCCGAGTAAATGCAAAGTAATGAAACTGGGCAGTGGAAACTAGTGGCCAGACACAGGATACAGAATAGGAGATGAAGTACCTAATGAAACGGACAGAGAGAAAGATCTAGGAGTTGATATCACACCAAACCTGTCTCCTGAAGCCCACATAAAAAAATAACATCTGCAGCATATGGGAGGCTGGCTAACATCAGAACAACCTTCAGGAACCTGTGTAAGGAATCATTCAGAACTCTGCATACCACATATGTACGACCAATCCTGGAGTATGCGGCTCCAGCATGGAGCCCGTACCTTGTTAAGCACAAGACGAAGCTGGAAAAAGTTCAAAGGTATGCCACTAGGCTAGTCCCAGAACTATGAGGCATGAGTTACGAGGAAAGGCTGCGGAAAATTCATCTCACAACACTGGAAGACAGAAGAGTAGGGGGGAGACATGATCACTATCTACAAAATTCTCAAAGGAATTGACTGGGTAGATAAGGATAAAATGTTAAGCACGGGTAGTAAGCAAACAAGAGGACACAGTTGGAAACTGAGTACCCAAAAGAGCCTCAGGGACGTTAGAAAGAAGTTTTTCAGTGTCAGAGTAGTTAACAGGTGGAATGCATTAGGCAGTGATGTGGTAGAGGCTGACTCCATACACAGTTTCAAATGTAGATATGATAGAGCCGAGTAGGCTCAGGAACCTGTACATCAGTTGATTGACTGTTGAGAGGTGGGACCAAAGAGCCAGAGCTCAACCCCCGCAAGCACAAATAAGTGAGTACAAATAGGTGAGTACACACACACACATAAACACATAATAAACCCCCCCACCGAACGACAGAAGACCCAGACAGGAATATGATAGAAACAATATGGCCACCATCAATATAATAGAGAGAGCAGCTTCTGTGGTTAGCAGGAACGGATCCAGACTTCTAATCATGGGAGACTTCAACCATGGGAAGATAGATTGGGTGAACAGAGACCCACATGGAGGCCCAGACACATGGAGAGCTAAGCTGCTAGACGTGGCAACAAGAAACTTTCTAAGTCAACACGTCAAGGGACCGACAAGAATGAGAGGAGGGGATGAACCAGCCTTGCTTGACCTGATATTTACCTTAAATGAGTCGGATATAAGGGAAGTTAAGTTGGAAGCCCCTTGGGAATGAGTGATCATAGTGTATTGAGCTTTGAGTACTTGGTTGAGCTAGGAATTATCTCCCCCCAAAAGAGTACTGGGGAACAAAGGGCTGGCGTACCGAAAGGGAAACTATGAGGAGATGAATAAATTCGTAAGGGATATACAATGGGACAAGAACTCAGAACCAAGTACGTACAGGACATGATGGACTATGTCACCCAAAAGTGTTAGGAGGCTGTAAGCAGGTTTGTTCCGGCCCGACAGGAAAAAACAGAGAAGCAAAAGGAGAATCCATGGTTTACTAGGGTAAAGCAAAGGAGCTGAACAAAAGGGCATGGAGGAAATTCCGTAATAGCAGAACACCTGAAAGTAGAGAGAGATACCAGAGAACCAGGAACGAGTATGTTAGTGTGAGATGAGCAGCTGAGAAAAGGTATGAAAATGATATAGCTAACAAAGCCAAGACCGAACCAAAACTACTACATAGTCACATCAGGAGGAAGACAACAGTGAAGGAACAGGTGACGAAACTTAGGGTGGGCGAGGACAGGTACACAGAGAATGACAAAGAGGTGTGTGAGGAACTCAACAAAAGGTTCCAGGAGGTCTTTACAATAGAACAAGGAGAAGTCACGGCGCTAGGAGAGGTGGCAGCAAACCAAGCGACCTTGGAAAGGTTCGAAATTACAAGAGATGAGGTCAAGAAGTACCTATTGAAGCTGGACGTGAGAAAAGCTGTTGAGTCAGACGGAATCTCACCATGGGTATTGAAAGAGTGTGCACGAGCACTTTGTTTGCCACTCTCCATAGTGTATAGTAGGTCATTGGAAACGGGAGACCTACCAGAAATATGGAAGACGGCTAATGTAGTCCCAATATACAAAAAGGGTGACAGACAAGAGGCACTGATCTACAGGCCAGTGTCCTTAACTTGTATACCATGCAAGGTGATGGAGAAGATTGTGAGAAAAAACATAGTAACACATCTGGATAGACGAGACTTCGTGACAACCCATCAACATGGGTTCAGGGAGGGTAAATCTTGCCATTCAGGCTTAAAAGAATTCTACGATCAGGTGCCAAAGACAAAGCAAGAAAGAGAAGGATGGGCGAACTGAATTATTTTGGGGCTGTCGGAAAGCCTTTGACACAGTACCCCATAAAAGGCTGATGCATAAGCTGGAGAAACAGGCAGGAGTAACTGGTAGAGCGCTTCAGTGGATAAGGGAGTACCTAAGCAATAGGAAGGAGAGAGTTACAGTGAGGGGTGAGACCTCAGATTGGCATGAAGTCACCAGTGGAATCCCACAGGGCTCTGTACTCAGACCTATCCTGTTTCTGATATACGTAAATGATCTCCCAGAGGGTATAGAATCATTCCTCTCAATGTTTGCTGACGACGCCAAAATTATGAGAAGGATTAAGACAGAGGAGGACTGCTTGAGACTTCAAGAAGTCCTAGACAAACTGACGGAATGGTCCAATAAGTGGTTGCTAGAGTTTAACCCAAAGCAAATGTAATGTCATGAAGATAGGTGTAGGGAGCAGGAGACCAGACACAAGATATCATTTGGGAGATGAAACTCTTCAAGGGTCAGAGAGAGAGAGAGAATGTCTTGGGGGGTTGATATCACGCCAGACCTGTCCCCTGAAACCCATATCAAGAGGATAACATCAGCGGCATACGCCAGGTTGGCCAACATAAGAACAACATTTATAAACTTGATAAACTTGTGTATAGAATCATTCAAAACTTTGCATAACACATATGCCAGACCATTCCCGGAGTATGCAGCTCCAGCATGGAGTCCATATCTAGTCAAGTACAAGACTAAACTGGAGAAGGTTCAAAAGTTTGCCACCAGACTAGTACCCGAGCTGAGAGGTATGAACTACAAAGTGAGACTACGGGAGTTAAGCCTCACGTCGCTGGAAGACAGAAGTGTTAGGAGGGGGACATGATCACCGCATGCAAGATTCTCAAAGAAATTAATAGGGTAGATAAGGACATGCTCTTTAACCCAAAGGGCACACGCACTAGGGGACACAGGTGGAAATTCAGTGACCAAATGAGCCACAGAGATATTAGAAAAAACTTTTTTAGTGTCAGAGTGGTTGGCAAATGGAATGCATCAGGAAGTGATGTGGTGGAGGCAGAATCCATACCCAGTTTCAAGTGTAGATATGATAGAACCCAGTAGGCTCAGGAACCTGTTCACCAGTTGATTGACACTTGAGAAGAGGGACCAAAGAGTCAGAACTCAACCCCAGCAAGCACAAATAGGTGAGTACACACACACATACACAAAAATGAGAGGCAATGACGAACCACCTAGACTCGACTTCATATTCACTCTGAATGAGTCAGAAAAAAGGAATGTAAAAATTGAAGCCCCCATAGGAATGAGTGACCAAAGTGTATTGATATTTGAATACTTGGTGGTATTATGATGTTGATGTTGGTCGTCCTTCCTTACGGACAAACCAACCCAAAATTCCGTAGAGTGCTTATTTTTCATCAAGAGATCACCCTTCACACTTCTTGCTTTTGGAGAGTGGATTAGCATCAGAGATTTAGAGGATGGTGCTCCAACACAAACCTCGTTGTCATGTGCACACACCCACTTGAGCCGCCGTGACTCCCCACTCTCTCCTTGGTTGGTATGATCTCCTCACTCCCCTTTTCTGAAATATTACTCTGTACTACCCTGTCCACAGCTATGGTTCTTGGTTCTTTCTCTCTCTCTCTCTCTCTCTCTCTCTCTCTCTCTCTCTCTCTCTCTCTCTCTCTCTCTCTCTCTCTCTCTCTCTCTCTCTCTCTCTCTCTCTCTCTCTCACTCTCTCTCCTTTTTACTTTCTGGGAAGCCTCACTAGGACAAGGGCAAACACCTGTTAACTACACAGATTTAATAACAAAACAGAACATATACAAAGCATTCACATATAATACAAGGGAATATAAACCTCTACACTTTATGATATTATAACCTGGCTGCAAGTCAAATCCATCAGGACTCTATCAGTCACTTATACCAAGTGGTCGCCCAACTTCTGGCTCTCCACTTACACTATCCACCTCACCAAGTGGATAAATCTTACAAGATAAATCCTGCACTATCATCCCAAGAACATTAATCTCTGCAGGTAATACAGCCTACAGTTGTAACTCTATATACTTCAGCATAAATAAGTGATAACCAATCACCCTATCAGTCCTAGAACACACACACACACACACACACATATATATATATATATATATATATATATATATATATATATATATATATATATATATATATATATATATATATATATATATATATATATATATATATATACATATATATATATATATATATATATATATATATATATATGTGTGTATATCACACATATATATATACATTATTATAATATGTACGACGTGCTTTGTTACGACAAACTTCCAAAAAATTCAGTGGGTAACAAAGCTTAAGACCAATCGAATCAATATTCTTAAATTCTTCGTCTAAGAATTCTGGACTCACAACTCGAAGAGCTCTTAGATACATTGAAGAAAAAATTGACTTTTTTACATTGTATCTATGCCCTGAAAAATAATGAACATAAGATAAATTGTTCGTAGGTTTTCTGTAAACACTAAACTTTAGTGTTTACAGAAAAGTTTACATTTTAGTGTAAACACTAAAATGATTCCAGGAGTTATTTTTGAAACAAATTTTTTTTCAAAGAATTCCATGTACAGGTTTGAGAGCAATGGCGATAAAGGATTCCCCATTGCCATTCCAAAAGTCTGTAAATAATACTCATTATTAAAGGCAAATTTACATTCTTTAATGCACAACTTAACAAGACTGACAATAATATCAGCAGAAAGAGGTAAAACATGGCTCATTAGTTCACGAGCAAGATAATCGAGAATATCATCGACCGGTACCTTTGTGAACAAGGAACAAACGTCAAAACTGATTAACTTTACATCAGGAGTGACAAGAACATTATTCAATTTGTTAACTAAATCAAGAGAATTTGTCAAAGGAAATTTCCTGTTTCATTTTCCTCCGTGGTCTGACATTGTCATATATATATATATATATATATATATATATATATATATATATATATATATATATATATATATATATAAATATATATATATATATATATATATATATATATATATATATATATATATATAAATATATATAAATATATATATATATATATATATATATATATATATATATATATATATATATATAAATATATATATATATATATATATATATATATATATATATATATATATATATATATATATATATATATATATATATATATATATATGTCGTACCTAGTAGCCAGAACTCACTTCTCAGCCTACTATGCAAGGCCCGATTTGCCTAATAAGCCAAGTTTCATGAATTAATTGTTTTTTTCGACTACCTAACTTACCTAACCTTACCTAACCTAACTTTTTCGGCTACCTAACCTAACCTAACCTATGAAGATAGGTTAGGTTATGTTAGGTAGGGTTGGTTAGGTTCGGTCATATATCTACGTTAATTTTAACTCCAATAAAAAAAAATTGACCTTATACATAATGAAATGGGTAGCTTTATCATTTCATAAGAAAACAAAATAGAGAAAATATATTAATTCAGGAAAACTTGGCATATTAGGCAAATCGAGCCTTGCATAGTAGGCTGAGAAGTGAGTTCTGGCTACTAGGTACGACATATATATATATATATATATATATATATATATATATATATATATATATATATATATATATATATATATATATATATATATATATATATATTATTAGTATATTTTGGTAGCAGTCTTTCCTGTAGACATATATTATTAAATATGACCGAAAAAGTAAGATTAATAATTCTAACACGAATTTTCTCAATCTTTCGTACATTTCTTTTCACTGTTGGTGGTAATTCAAAAATCAATTCTCCAAAATTCATTTTTATTTCTAGTCTGACGCGACACTTGAGCGCGTTTCGTAAAACTTATTACATTTTCAAAGACTTTAGTTAACACATACACAACTGAATAGAACTTACACATTTCCGATTTTGTTTATATCTACATTTGAGTGAGGTGGATGGGGTGAGGTGGTATTTAATAAGGTATAAATTTCATCAACACAAGCCAGAACATGAAACAATGGGTATTGAATAGAAGTGAATGTAGAAAGCCTATTGGTCCATATTTCTTGATGCTTCTATATTGGAGCGGAGTCTTGTGGTGGGTAGAATATAGTTGTGCATTAATTGGCTGTTGATTGCTGGTGTTGACTTCTTGATGTGTAATGCCTCGCAAACGTCAAGCCGCCTGCTATCGCTGTATCTATCGATGATTTCTGTGTTGTTTACTAGGATTTCTCTGGCGATGGTTTGGTTGTGGGAAGAGATTATATGTTCCTTAATGGAGCCCTGTTGCTTATGCATCGTTAAACGCCTAGAAAGAGATGTTGTTGTCTTGCCTATATACTGTTTTTTTTGGAGCATACAGTCCCCAAGAGGGCATTTGAAGGCATAGACGACGTTAGTCTCTTTTAAAGCGTTCTGTTTTGTGTCTGGAGAGTTTCTCATGAGTAGGCTGGCCGTTTTTCTGGTTTTATAGTAAATCGTCAGTTGTATCCTCTGATTTTTGTCTGTAGGGATAACGTTTCTATTAACAATATCTTTCAGGACCCTTTCCTCCGTTTTATGAGCTGTGGAAAAGAAGTTCCTGTAAAATAGTCTAACAGGGGGTATAGGTGTTGTGTTGGTTGTCTCTTCAGAGGTTGCATGGCGTTTCACTTTCCTTCTTATGATGTCTTCGACGAAACCATTGGAGAAGCCGTTGTTGACTAGGACCTGCCTTACCCTACAGAGTTCTTCGTCGACTTGCTTCCATTCTGAGCTGTGGCTGAGTGCACGGTCGACATATGCGTTAACAGCACTCCTCTTGTACCTATCTGGGCAGTCGCTTTTGGCATTTAGGCACATTCCTATGTTCGTTTCCTTAGTGTAGACTACAGTGTGGAAACCTCCGCTCTTTTCCATGACTGTTACATCTAGAAAGGGCAGCTTCCCATCCTTTTCCATCTCGTAAGTGAAACGCCACACGGAACTCCGCTCAAATGCCTCCTTCAACTCCTGCAGATGTCTGACATCAGGTACCTGTGTAAAAATGTCGTCAACATACCTGCAGTATATGGCCGGTTTCATGTTCATGTCGACTAAGACTTTTTGCTCGATGGTACCCATGTAGAAGTTTGCAAACAGGACACCTAGGGGAGAACCCATGGCGACCCCATCTACTTGCTTATACATGTGCCCATCCGGGCTCAAGAAGGGTGCCTCTTTAGTACAAGCTTGGAGTAGTTTCCTTAGGATATTTTCTTGTATGTCAAGAGGAGTACAGGCTGGATCACGATACACTCTGTCGGCTATCATCCCGATTGTCTCGTCCACTGGTACGTTAGTGAACAGCGATTCTACGTCCAACAAGGCTCTTATTCCTGTGGCCCGTGTGCCCCGCAGTAAGTCAACAAATTCCTTTGGCGACTTCAGGCTGAAGGTGCAAGGGACATAAGGAGTCAGCAGGCCGTTGAGTCGCTTCGCTAGTCTGTACGTGGGTGTGGGTATCTGGCTAATGATTGGCCGAAGTGGGTTTCCAGGCTTGTGTGTCTTGATATTTCCATACTCATATCCAGGTTTATATTCCCCAATAATCTTTGGCAGGTGGAGTCCTGATTTCTTGGCGTTCACAGTTTCGAGTAGTCTGTTGACCTTTGCTTTCAATTCGGCTGTAGTATCCTTCGTTACCCTTTGGAATTTAGTTTGGTCAGAGAGTATGAGTTGGACGACATATTCGACCTCGAGACACAAAAGAAGGTCACTACCAAAGATACCTTACAAGCAGAACTTATTGCGGAAGGAGGAAAGAATCGAGGCAATTACAGAAGCACCATACTGTCCCCCGAGCTCAAAGCGGCAGCCAAAAGCCTTCGTGAGAACAAGGAGATAGTTGTCAGAAGAGGTGACAAGTCGCCAATATACGTCATTCTTAAAAAAGACGAATATCTGGCGAAAATGAACCTCATCCAGCCTATAGCTGTAACTCTCTGTAAACCTTAGTATAGGTATTCCTTGGCATAGACATGATAATCAATCACCCACCTTTCACTGCGTCTCCTGTTCGGGTACGGGACTCCTGTTCTCTCGAGTACAGTGTTGTTGGTGACGTGGTGTTTCCATGTGATGTCAATGATGCGTCTCAGGTTCCGCATGTGAAAGGTATTAAGCCGTCTCTCCTGGCGAGAGCGCAGGGTCCAGGTTTCCGAGCCGTAGAGAAGTGTACTCATTACACATGCCACGTAGACTTGTGCCTTGGTTTGCACTGTCAGTTTGGCATTTTCCCAAAGGGAAAGGGTGTCTGAGATTGTGGAGCCCAGGTACACAAACTCGTGAACTGCCTCCAGCACATAATCTGCAATATTTATACAGGGTAGCCCATTGACATCTTGTCCCATCACCTCTGTCTTCTTCCGGCTGATTGTCAAGCCAAATGCGGAACAGGATGCGGCAAAGCGGTTGAGTAGCTGATGCAGGCCTTCTGCTGTGTGTGTGGTGATCGTTGCGTCGTCGGCCAAGAGGAACTCCTTGAGGATTCGCATCTGTACTTTTGTCTTTGCTCGGAGTCTGGATAGATTATAGAGCTTTCCATCAGATCTTGTACGGAGATAGATGCCTTCTGTGGTTGTTCCAAAGGCATGCTTGACGAGGATCGCGAAGAAGATGCCGAACAGGGTTGGAGCAAGAACACACCCCTGTTTAACACCACTGTTAATGTTGAATGGTTCAGAAGTTGAGCCGTCGTACACAACTGTCCCCTTCATATCCTTGTGGAACGATTGTATCATGCTGAGTAGGATGGGTGGACAGCCAATTTTGGCCAAGATCTTGAAGAGTCCGTCCCTACTCACGAGGTCGAAGGCCTTTGTAAGGTCAATGAAGGCGATGTACAAGGCTTTTCTCTGCTCCCTGCACTTTTCTTGAAGCTGTCTCAGGGAGAACACCATGTCAGTGGTCGACCTCTCTGCTCGGAAACCACACTGTGACTCAGGGTACACTCTTTCGGCAAGAATCTGAAGCCTGACCAAAACGACCCTAGCGAAGAGTTTGCCAACGACACTGAGGAGGGATACGCCGCGACAGTTGTTTACATCGCTTCTGTCACCTTTATTTTTGTAGAGAGTAATGATGTTTGCATCTCTCATGTCTTGTGGCACCGAGCCCTCCCTCCAGCACTGGCATAGAAGTCATGAAGCTCAGATTTAAGTGTTCCACGAGCGCACTTGAGAACTTCAGGCGGAATCCCGTCGTCTCCTGGGGCCTTCCCTGAGGAAAGTGAATCCACTGCTTTCTAAACTTCTTCCACAGTTGGTTCAAGATCATGTTCTTCCATGATAGGCAGGCATTCAATTGCATCCAAAGCCTCTACGCGGACCAATTTCTCTCTGGAGTAGAGTTTGGAGTAATGTTCCACCCAGTGATTCATCTGTTGATCAAGGTCTTTAATGATCTCTCCAGTGGCTGATTTTAGAGGAGCCGTCCGGTTTTGTGTAGGGCCTGTTGCCTGTTTGATCCCTTCGTGCATGCCTCTTATGTTGCCGACAGTGGCCGCAGTCTGGATGCTGGAACAGAGTCGAAGCCAGTAATCATTAGCACAACGCCTCACAGTTTGTTGAACTCTACTGCGGGCAGTACGGAGGGCCTTTAGGTTCCTTTCTGAGGGCAGGTTCTTGTAGGATGAGAGAGCTCGTCTCTTTTCCTCTACAAGGGGTAACAGTTCCTCTGCACTGGCCTCGAACCAATCTGCTGATTTGTTCTGCCTCTTACTGAAGGTGGACTTGGCAGTGTTGAAAATAGTGCCCCAGAGATGTAACCACCTCTCACTTGCGCTATCGCAGGGTGGTACAGGAAGGGCATTTACCAGCGCCGCAATGAATTCCTCCACCTTGTGAAGGTCACGGGTCTTGTTTACGTTAATGCGTGGTCTTCCCTCCTTCTTTGCTCTGTGGATTTTCCGGGGCTGGAACTTTACTCTGCAAACGACGAGAGTGGTCGGTGTCGCAATCTGCACTCTAGAAGCTGCGGGTCAGTTTGACATTTCTCAGATTGTTACACCCCGTAAGCAACAGGTCAAGTTGGTGCCAATGCTTAGACCTGGGATGTCTCCAGGAAACCTTATGCTGGGGCTTGGTGTCGAAGAAGGAATTGGTGATGCAGAGATCATGACGGCAGCAGAACTCCAGGAGGCGCTGCCCACTCTCATTCATCTTCCCAAATCCAAACTGGCCCAGGCAGGAAGGCCAAGAGCTGTGATCAGAACCAACTCTTGCATTAAAATCTCCCAGGAGGAAGACTGGCTCTTGTTGAGGTATGTCTCTGAGAGCTAGGCCGAGGTCATCATAGAACTTGTCCTTCGCTTCGGTAGAGGTCAGTGTTGGTGCATAGGCATTGATGAGGCTGACCATTCCTACCGCTGTATGAAACTGAAGTTTGATGATCCTTGCAGACCCCTCCATAGGCGGTACTATGGACCCTAACAACCTGTTCCTGATGGCAAAGCCAAGGCCATGCTCCCGTACCTCTTCTGGTGGTTTGCTCTGCCAGAAGAAGGTAAAGTCCTTCTCCCGTATGCTGCCGGTTGCGGGCAGACGTGTCTCCTGCAGGGCGACTATGTCCATCTGGAGCCTGCGCAGTTCATTGTTGATCACAGCTGTCTTGCGGGCGTCGTTCACTTCCAGTAGATCTTCCGAGAGACCCGGTGTCATGGTCCTTACATTCCATGTGCCCAGTTTGTGAGCTGGGTGGCTCTATGTTTGTTTTCTTTTGCCTGGTGCATGGGTTGACGATCCGCTTATTGGATTGTGGCCTAAGCCCCACACACCCAGTGGACCAGGCGATACTCTGTGGCGGGACAGCACCTTATTAGCTGGGGGGCTGCCCAGCTTGAGGCGGGCGGTAGCTCTCCTATGAAATCGGATGATTTCTCCCACCGACGGATGCAACCCCTGGCGCCTTACTCTACGCCAATTGAGTGGTAGGCGTATCACCGGTAACTGTCACTTCCCATGTTGAGCCATCGCCAAGGCGATGCTGGAGTGTCCTCTCCAGGGCACAAGCCTGGGCAGTAATTATGGAGGATCAGCTGTTGCCCATGCAGCAGACCCACCCTCTCCATGCCACCAATGTGATCCAAGGGAAGGGCAGGCGCCGATACGCTTGGCACCAGTGTCGTCGCAGGAGTTGCCAGATTGTAGCTGTAAACATCTGCAAACTGCCTTAAGGACTCCGACTCCGGATTTTTCCTCAGGGTTGACTCCCGAAGTCTTTCCCATGAGTGGGTTTAGCCACAAGACAGCAGAGGTTTGAATTCGGGGTTTTCCTTCCCCTAGATGAGCTGCCTTTCCAGGCTAATGAGTCCCATCTGCCCGAAGCAACTGGTTTCAAGGCACTAGAGACCCGCCTTCGCACCTTCTCCTGTTGGTAGAAGCCGTTCCGCCAGGCCTAGAGGCTAAGCCACACGTGCAGGCCAGGAGCTGGACTTAGTTGTCAGAGGCTATTTGAGATGCACGCCATCAGGGGCACTTTACAGGCTGTGGGAGCTTATCTCTACAACCCTTCCCCCGGCTATAACAACCCTTGGAACCAAACTTAACACAATATATGTCTAATATCTCAACAGACACTTGCTAGGATCGCTGGGCACATGATCAACTATAGGCAATCACTATTAACTAGTTAAATTTGCGCTTAACACAATATTGTCTCTTGCGAGGGCACTCCTCGATGACGTCTGACCAGGGCGCTCGCAAGGCTGCCCAAGAAAATGTTTCAGGACGGCTTCACAACTTTTCCTGCCGTCCAGGACTTGAGCCCGCAACGTTCCCAGCTTGATTCCACAGCTGAAACGTCTGCACACTTCCCTCCTCGTGAAGGTATATCAACTAGGGGTTCCTCTCTAACAGGAGTTCACACGGAGCACGGCTTCCCCTCACGATGTGTGGTGTTCAAGTGGGGTTAAAGCCCTCCAGAAGCGAGCCTCACACTCCCAGCAAATTCTTCACATCTCATGACCAGTCATTTATCTATATCCTGATTCACTGCCAATATTCTTAAACAGTCTGTCAAATTTAAGCAATTGTTTTACGTATGTATCTTCATGTCAATATTTCTTTGACCTCTTAGTTAGGTCAGGTCTTGCAAAATAACTCTCAAAGGTAGACTCGTTTTTCAGTTACCTGGGATCATAACACTCCCTTCCCCTTATTTTTTAGAGTTATTCCAGTGGCAAGGCTCGGGATAACGCATTAGCCACCACACTGTCTTGTCCTTTAATCGATTTGTTCAGCCGGTTGATCTGTTTACGTACTCCCCTTAGGGGTCTACAATTATCCATTGCACCTTGCAACATCAAGCTCACAACTCGCTAGAAACATGGTCTTCTCCTAAACGATTTGACTTCTTTCAACTTGGCTAGGCTGTCCCCCTTGGACACCTGTACTCCATCAGTCCACTCTACTTATTGTTTCCTCCCTCCATTTCTTCTTCTTCTTGCACTCTTCACGTCAAGAGTCAGACATTTACTGTCTGTACCTCCTCTGTCGGCCTCGTGTTTCAGTTCATCGTCCTCACGATTCGGTCTGCTACCATCACGCTTCAGTCTCAAATCAACGTACTTTACTCTGTCATCTTCACGCTTCCATCTACTGCCATCATACTTCCGTCTCCAGTAATCATACTTCGCTCTCCCGTCTTCACCCACGATCCCTTCTCTCGTCTTCTCATCTATCCGAGACTTCATCCTCTTCGACTTCCATCGAATCCTCGGCTTTCTTCTACTTCTCCATGCTTGCATTGTCATCCTCTCACACTTATCACCTCTACACGACTCTATTTCTTCTCCTTCTACTCTTCTTCGTTCTCTCAAGGTTTCCTCGATCACTGTATTACACTTAACAGCACTCGTCCGCTTTACCTCTCCCAGAGTGCTTGTAAGCATCCCTTTATGCATACTATCTCTTCTCACTTCCTTTTCTCGGCTATCATTCTTCTTCATGCTTCCCGTGAAATCTGTCAACTCTTTACATCTCATACAACTGAACTCCATTATCCCTATGCTTCTGTGCTCGTGGACAACTTTACGTTTTACTCCAGTCCTCAGCCTGTTCACATCCCTCTTCACTTCTACTCAGCACAGTTGCATCCACCTTCCGACTTTTAATTTCAATGGGCTGGGCTCTACTCTACTCTTCATATTATTCTTCTTCGGTCGGGCCATCTTCACCTTTGACCACACCGAGACTCCATTTTCCTGAACCAGACCTTCCTCAAACAGCCACGCTATATCTATGACGATATCTTCTACCGGTTGAATCGACACTGTCTCATCTTCTCCAGTGTCTTTCTCGTCGGCCACCTCTGCCCTCGTTGCTACCAAGGCAGGGTACTCAATGGCTGGGCGGTCTCCTAACTCATCCCCCCAGGATGCCAGTCAGGTGAAGGAGACTCAGGTGTCCCATCCGTGCCGTGGCCCTTTTGGCACTCCTTTGGCACAGTCTCCGCTATAATCTTTGGCAACACCTTCGTCCCGCACAAGTTATTCCCCAGGATCACTTAGACTCCTGGAACAGGTATCTCGGGGCACACTCCCAACATCACCTCTGCCGACAAATACTCCGACCTTAGCTGGACAATACATACGGGCATGTCACTCTCAGACAACAACCCATACCTTCATCTTCCTCCTGCCAACTAACCGTCGATCACTCCCAATCAGGCTTATCGTGATCAAGCTCTGATTGGTTCCGGTATCTCTTAAGATACCAACTTCTACTTCGGATTGGCCTCCTATACTGATCCAATCTTTACTCTTGAATGGACTATACCGCTCGTTTGCCAAGTTCACCTACTGTGGTTTGTTTTGGAGCACATTAGTATATTTAAATTGGGGGTCACACATGGCCAGGGTCACAACTCTCTTGTCCTGCAGACAATCTCACATCACGTGACCTAATCGGTTACACTGGTAACATCTTATCTGGGAGAAGTCTCCACTATATGTTCTCGAGTGGCTCTGACTCTGCCCACTTGTATTAGAGTTTCTCGAGCCAGGCACACTACCTGCACTCTGTGGAGCTTTACTGGACTCTTGATTTCCTGGATCACGATTAGTTTCTCGTTTAGCTCCTGCATCCTCACTTTTAGACGAAGTGTGCGACCTACTCTTCTGAGTTTTAAGGTACTTACGTTTATCTGCCCATTTATCAAAATTTTTCTCATCCTAGACTCCTCTGGGTCTATCATAATTTCTTCTTCCCCAGATTCCACTGGGTCTGCCATTACTACGTCTCGCTTCACTTCTCACTCTGTTCTCCCTTAAGCTCTTGTATGCTTCAGTAATCATATCCGCTGCATCTTTTACATCCTTTACCCCTGCCTATTGGATCTTGAACTTTGTCTTGGGGTGCATCATCTCCCGGAATTTTTCCATCATCATCAGCTGTTTCAGATCAGCATAGGATCCAACTCTGGCAGCCTCAATCCACTTCTGGAATTGCCTTTCCAGATCCCTTTCTGTCTCAGCAAACGTACATGCTCCAACCTTCACCATCTCTCTAAAGCGCTTCCTATAAGCTTCTGGAGTTAGCTGAAATGAGCGCAGTATGCTGCTGTTTACTGTGGCATAATCTTTGTTGGAAATTTCCAACACTAATACAACACTGTTGTATTTATAGGAATTATTACTAAAATCTACTAATTACTGTAGTAACTAAAATTAACCAACAGTAGAGTTCACATGAACTAATAATTGTATCTGTACAATAATGCTAGAATTCTTACGTAACCAGACACCAGTATTGCGTCAGATTCTACCAAAATAAACACATTTATATCCAGTGTGTTAGAGAATTGAGTTTGATTCTCTAAAAAAACAGTATTCTGTGTGATAATTATTTACCGATAAACTGACTCCCAAACAATGCCAAATCGAGAGTTTCTAGTTACAACTGTTATCTGGTAATAATTTTAACGTCACGCGTGAATGCCATGGAGAGAATTAAAATCACCTCCATTTCTTGTTTACCATCGTAAAACGAGAAAGTAATAATATTTAACTCCCCAGAATTATAGCCCAGTCTTTATCAAAGCATTTTAACCACAACTGCGAGAAATAATATTATTCGTGGTGAATTATTTGTATGACGAATGCGAGACGCGGGCAGGGAGAGAAGCCATTAACGAGAGAGCGTGTGGAGGCGTTGGTGAGAGGAAAGGCGCCAGAGTGCGGTGTGAAGACTTGTTGCGGAATTGAGCAACTCGTTTGGTGTCAGTGTCATAGGATACATTGTGGTGAATCGTCAGCAAGAATTAACCTGACATTCAGCCCAGAACTTGTCAATTTGTTCTGTGTAATCCATTGTGACCGGCCAGAGAAGCGCGTCGACATCTAGGCCAAGCTAGCCACCACGTGTTCGCCATTGTGACGCTAGAGCCTGGGACGCGAGTTTCGGCAAGCTTCAACTTATACAATGCCCTATTAGCTAAGTACACATATCCCTTTTGATGCATCATTAGAGATTGTATATAGCAGGGTAGCTTGTCGTCATGCCGAGCGACATAAATAAAACACATGTTAGTATTTTCTATTAATCTCCATTCCCAATTTCTTGAATATAGATATTTAGTAGCCTAATATGTTGCTACGTAATATATCTTAATTTACAGCTTGCGTGTGAGGAATTACATGAGCTGTTACTTTACCCATGTTATTCATCTCCCAGTGTTCCACGAAGAATTCCGGACATTCCGAGGATGATTCGTGACTGATGTCTTCGAAAACGTCTTCAAGCTAAGACTTTTTCGTATTTCTTTATTATTCAAATTATCTGTATTTAATTGTCATTACGGATTACTGTGCACTGGAAGTAACACATTTTATTATAATTATTAATTTCTATTATTCATGATCTATATTCTTGTCTGGTGACAAATTTACTATTGATTCTCTAATTGGTCATAAGATTAGGTTATTACACAATGAACTGGTGTACGAACCGCACTAGTTCCTAAACATATATGAAGTTCTAGCAATAACCCCCCAATGTAGGTGTTTGAGGCTTTGATTTAATTAAATTATATATACAGCCCATTAATTATTCAAGTGATTATATTTCTAGTATTTATCCATAGTTACTGGTTCCTCTAGGAATTTCAAATGATCACATTTTTATTAGTTTCCCTCTTTACTAGAAAAGCGGGTGGTCCTTCGTAATTGATTTCATTACTTTAATAATTAAATAAATAGAGTCAAGCCCCAAATGTCCCACATTATGGTCCTTCGAACCGGATAAACATAAATTATAACTATAAATACTAATTAGTAATAACTAATCAACGTCTGAAGTAGTCTAGACTAACCATTTTAATTAATTGTGTCTACCAACAACGTAACACATAGGTTAGCCTAAGTCGCACCAATTCATTGCTACTTATACCTTATGTATAAGGTAGCACTCATGGGACACAGTTAATTGCCCACAACACTTAGGCCTACACTTCATACTGAAGTAAGAATCTTTAGGTCACCAAGAGCAACAGCTCATAACTTGTATATTGATCACTAACACCAATTATGTGTTAACTATTTGGGCTATACAAATATTTCAATATACGGCTGTCAGCAGACTGTCCATTATAGCCTGAATTCACTCCATAATTACTGATTCACTCAAGTCAGTGGATCATTAACATTTTAGGATCCAGTATACTAATATAAATTACTGATTCCATACTAATTAATCATTACTAACCCTGATAATATTTCATTCCACAATTAGGAGTACATTCAGGAGTTAGATATTATTTACGGCAGTAGAATACTTGCCAAACACAATTAATTCTCTTGTGTTCATTTAATTTCTTATACACATAAATTCTACCAGTGTATATATTATAAACTATAAAACCCAAAAAAAACAAAATACAGCACAATTATTTGCACATTACTGCACCACAATATAATCTTTGCCAACCTTTATTAGGTAGCAATTTAGGCTGTGATTGTGCTGAATTTGGCACAACCATAGACTAAATGAATTTGTAGTTTCTTAAGTAGAAATTCTCATGACTAGGCTTGAGCTAGTTAGTGATATATATTATTCATTTTTGTGCTGACCCTATCAAGGGTGGGATTAACCATTTATTGTGTAATTATATTTTATTGCATATTTCTATGTACATCTTTGAGTGTTACTGTAAGTTCACTACCCATCCAAGGCTGATTTTGAAGAGCTAAGCTGAGGAACACCTGTAGTGAGACCAAGGTACCACTCAAATCTTAGTTGCTTATTATTAGGTAGGGAGCTAACCTCTAAATGAGGTAAATTACAACCAGCCTCAAGAAAATATCAGGCTGTCAATAATTATACCTGCTCTACATCAAGGAGCAGACACCATAGCTGTACAAGTAGCTATATAAGCCCTATAAGGCTTAAATTTACTACAAGAATGACTCCTCTAGAAAGGAATGCAAGATTCTTGAGAATTCTTCAAGTTCGCCTAGGGGAACTGCTTATCAGATGTGACAACTGTATAGATCCCAGTTGACGTCTACAGACTAGTAAGTTCCACAAGGAACGCTAACCAAAAATATGACTATATAAAGACTGTAATCGAGTCCCATAGGAATTTACTCGAGGTCGGTCATACTGACTCAGACAAATTACGTCTGACAGAATCTGATCTTGATGACTATGAACGTAGCATTCAAAACAGGTTAGACCGATATAAAAGGGTGCTTGCGAGACAAGATATTCCCGAGTGGATAGAACAGATCTTTCATAGACCTACACCCGAGCAAGCACCCAGCTCAGATGAAATACTTGAGCTACCTCAAGATGAGGAGAATCCTCTAATCAATACTGATCACTACACAGGATCAACAACTGAAGTTCAACCTTCATTTTCTAACATCTCATCTAATACAACTTCACGTAATGATTTGTTTACAGAGTCTGATCAATCTTCAGACAGCTCTTCTCAATGTTCCCTGGATTCTATAAATTCAATGCAGGAAGCTAATGAATTAACTAGCTCCTCACAAGAACCCAGAGAAACAAGTGAAGCTGCAATAATCAGTGAATCTGAACCAGAAAATGATAAATCTAATGCTGCAGCAGCAGCCGAAGCTGTAATTAAAGCTGAGGCTAAGCAAGAAGCCTTAAACAACACAAGTAATGGTCACAATTGCTCACACCAGCCTTCTAAAGTAAGTGCTAACAATGAGAAGACTGTTATAAACCTTGTACACCAATTATTAGATTTATCTTCACCAGAACAATCAGTTGACTTTTTACAAGCCTTTAGTTTTCAGCTTGAGTCACTGTTAAATTCCTTCAGTAAAGAGGTGGATCACCCAACTGCTGAGTGGATGACTAAAATTATCATCCAAAGAAAATTGTCTGGTGACACACTCAATAAATTATATGTATACCAGAATGGTAATACCCTGTCACTGCAGGATATATTTACAGGTTTGCGCAATATGAGTAATCATACAGCAAACCAGGCACTTAATGCCTCATCTGAATGCACCGAAACTGTACCCACATCAGTTTCCTTACCTGAAACTCCCAAAGTGACACTGTCACTAGGTAATAAGGGTACTAATAATCAATGTAATAACAATGAGTCAAACCCTGATTCATCAGTAAGGCCTAAGAGCCCCACAGGTGCTCCTAAGAGACCTAATAGTCCAAAGTGCACTCCCAATAGCCCCACAGGTGCTCCTAAGAGACCTAATAGTCCAAAGAGCACTCCCAAGAGCCTAGTAATGGCTCCCCAGAGTACACCAAGTACTCACAAGAAAATAAATAACAAGCAAATGCAAGCAACAAAACCATCACAACCTACAAGTACTGTTTTACCTAAACCGGTAACCCCTAAACGAGCTGTAGGAAGGGGAATGTGCTTGTTTTGCAATCAAAAACATTCTCTGTACAAATGTACCAATTACCCTAATAGAGACACAAGAGTCAGACGACTCAAACAGTTACACAAATGTACTAGGTGTCTCAAATCACATAATGTTAATAGCTGTGACACCCCACTGAACACCTGCAATAGGTGTTGAAGGGGCAAGCATCATGCTGCACTGTGCAAATTAGTTAGGACAAATTATGTTAATCCTAGAATAGGAGGTAGAGAATCTACATCAGTACAGTGCTGCAAGGTACGAGATGTGTACAGCGTAACTTCTCAAGCATCTCAAGTGGATGCTGCTTTGCCCACTGCCCAACTTCAAATAAAGAACAGAGGAGCCAAGATCACCACTCGTCGGTTATTTGATCAAGGTTCCCAGAGAACTTTCATTACTCAGAAAGCAGCAGAGGCACTCAATTTACAACCAATCAGACAGGTGAAATTAAACTTGTCAGGGTTCATGATAAATCGAGGAACCCATGAATACTCAGTAGTTCAACCGCTTGTACGACTAGGTAGTTATGCCAAGGCTGTCCAAGCCATTGTTGTAGATCAAATACCTTTAGACTTAAATATTAAGGGTCTGGGGTACACAGCCCACTTCCTGCAGGAACGTGAAATTAATTTGGCTGACAACAAGTTAACGTCTGACCGCCTTAACAATGTAGATGTACTAGTAGGAGCCAACTACTATTACCAGTTCATAACTGGACATGTTAAACGATTGGGAATGAATATGCTCCAATCTGCAGGTGGCTACTTACTTACTGGTAAAGTTCTGAATGTGAACAAGCCTAAGCCTGCCAACAATAATAAATTAGTCAGCAGTAAATCAATTCTCCAGCAGCAAGCTAAAATGAGAAACACAGCTGAGTAATAAACTCAGATTGAATGTAGTGCAATTAGTACTCGCCGAGATGTTTCATAGCTCTCAGTGGAAACCAGTGGTCCGTACTCAAACAAGTACAAGTCACAGCGACCAAGCCATTGAATCCACTGCAGAACTAAAATTATTCTCGACAAGTACTAATTGACCACACTCAGTCTTCCTAGGTAAATTATAATGTTAGGCTAGAGAATCTAGTACTCCCTAGGTAATTAATAATGTTAGGCTAGAGAATCTAGCACTCAATGCCACTGGCATTTCTTGAATTTAGCAATACTATGAAGTCATCAAGCAACTTCTGTAATTATAAATTCACTAGGACCACTGGTCCACAATACTTGCGCTTGAGGTTTACCAAGAAAACCTTCTTAATACAATGTTTTCTGCACTAAGAGTTAGTGATAAATACTTGCATCAGTTTTGTTTGAGTTGTTTTTCTTTCGTTTCTGCTTAATTATTGTAGGAGTGCAGCACGAACAAACTTGCAAACCTACCAATACGTAAGTGAATCTACAGAGAACTAATAACCCGTGAAACGTTTAGGTTGGGAAAATGTTACAAATTATCTTGAATAGGATTAATCATAGCTGTAATTTAATTTCCAGCAATCTTAGGTTTCTCTTTGTTTAATGCATTATCGTTAAACATCAGCATTGTTAATTAACATGTTACCTGAGCTCAATATAGCTCACCTTAGAATTAACGTAACAATTGAGTGCTTACTGTTCCCCATGCGAATACGAGCTTAATATTGCTCGCCATGACAATTGAACGCTTTGATGTTCCCCATGCCACGAGCACTGCTCGCCATGATAATTGAACGATGCAATACTCTACCTCGTTAATTCGAGCTCACTGTAGCTCACCCTGTCAACACTGTTGACGAGTTCAATGTAACATGCTTACCGAACTCAATATAGCTCCCCATGTTAACGAGCTCACTGTAGCTCACCCTGTTAACTCTGTTAACGAGCTCACTGTAGCTCACCCTGTCAACACTGTTGACGAGTTCAATGTAACTCACCCTGTTAACATGCTTACCGAGCTCAATATAGCTCCCCATGTTAACGAGCTCACTCTGTCAACACTGTTGACGAGCTCAATACAGCTCACCCTGTTAACTCTGTTAACGAGCTCAATATAGCTCACCCTGTTAACGAGCTCAATATAGCTCCCTCTGTTAACTGTTAATGAGCTCAATATAGCTCAACCTGTTAATGAGCTCAATACAGCTCCCAATGTTAATTCGAGTACATTTTTGCTCACAATTAGCTTAGTCCCTTACTTAGGTAGGTTAGAAATTTAAACCATTTATTTAGGTAGGTTTAGGGACTTTAGTTAGTGTCAACTGAGTACTAGCCTAATCTGTACTCACCATTAATTACAGTTGACTATACTTACAGAGACTGACTTAATAAACTCAATTTCATGTAAAGGTTGATTTCGTATTAACAAGTTTACCGTGTCAAGCCTATGAGCTGCACTTCAATTAGCTCATAAGTCAGAATGACTAGGCTACCAATCTCACTGTCGACTCAGAATCTTCCTTGATTTTAATGAATAAACCCTTTCAGTTCTCTAATTTTCCACTATCTTAGCTAGTTAGCAAATTAGTTGTACCATCAGTCAGAATGACTACTGCACGGCAGTGCACATTAAATTTAATTTCCTCAATTGATTTTGGGGTGATCATGATGCTGCGTGATGTTATTGTCTAGTAACTAAATAGTTACAAGTCACAGCGACCCTAGACAGTGACCTTACTGTAGTGTCATAGTCTCCTTGATCTTAAATGACCCAATAATACTTTACTGCATAATAATGTAGAATACAACTTATACAATAATGTTATCAGTTCTTAGGAACGTTTTCTGAGTTTGCCTACGATTCAGCAGCTACGTAATACACCATTACATGTCACTGCGACCCTAGTTGTTGAGTTTATTGTAAGCTTTAGAGAGTTCCTGATTACCGATAACTTAATCATTTGATGTTTCAATATTTAATACATGTTTCCACTAGAGCAGTTGTTCAACAATGCAAACGGAAACTACAAGCCTATTATAGCTCTAACTAAGGGCAAATAACTTCTCATCCAATTTAAGTAATCTTGATGATACTGTGTTGTGATGTCAAGTAACAAAACAGTTACAAGTCACAATGACCCAGAACATTCACATCACAGTAGATTCTCTGTTATTTAAATTGTGTGATTTAAATTCTTAATTGTTGTACAGGCTATAAATAACATCATTTCGTTTAGAGTATCTGAGAGTTTACAGACTTTAAGACTTAGTAACATAAACATTACATGTCATAGCGACACCAGTCACAGAGTTTATTGTAAGCTTTCTTAGTTATTAGTTTTAGGTAATTCATAATAACATGTTTCATTTAACATGAAATCTGCAAGACTTAAGTTTCTTGTATGTCCTTGACAAATACGGGACATCCGTTATGTGTGTACTAACATACTAACATACTAATATTAATACTAACTTCGGGATGGGTATGTCAGTACTCAACATTACACTGCGACCCGATAAATCTCCCCCCAGAGTTATGTTGGAAATTTCCAACACTAATACAACACTGTTGTATTATTGGAATTATTACTAAAATCTACTAATTACTGTAGTAACTAAAATTAACCAACAGTAGAGTTCACATGAACTAATAATTGTATCTGTACAATAATGCTAGAATTCTTACGTAACCAGACACCAGTATTGCGTCAGATTCTACCAAAATAAACACATTTATATCCAGTGTGTAAGAGAATTGAGTTTGATTCTCTAAAAACAACAGTATTCTGTGTGATAATTATTTACCGATAAACTGACTCCCAAACAATGCCAAATCGAGAGTTTCTAGTTACAACTGTTATCTGGTAATAATTTTAACGTCACGCGTGAATGCCATGGAGAGAATTAAAATCACCTCCATTTCTTGTTTACCATCGTAAAACGAGAAAGTAATAATATTTAACTCCCCAGAATTATAGCCCAGTCTTTATCAAAGCATTTTAACCACAACTGCGAGAAATAATATTATTCGTGGTGAATTATTTGTATGATGAATGCGAGACGCGGGCAGGGAGAGAGGCCATTAACGAGAGAGCGTGTGGAGGCGTCGGTGAGAGGAAAGGCGCCAGAGTGCGGTGTGAAGACTTGTTGGGGTATTGAGCAACTCGTTTGGTGTCAGTGTCAAAGGATACATTGTGGTGAATCGTCAGCAAGAATTAACCTGACATTCAGCCCAGAACTTTTCAATTTGTTCTGTGTAATCCATTGTGACCGGCCAGAGAAGCGCGTCGACATCTAGGCCAAGCTAGCCACCACGTGTTCGCCATTGTGATGCTAGAGCCTGGGACGCGAGTTTCGGCAAGCTTCAACTTATACAGTGCCCTATTAGCTAAGTACACATATAATTCCCTTTTGATGCATCATTAGAGATTGTATATAGCAGGGTAGCTTGTCGTCACGCCGAGCGACATAAATAAAACACATGTTAGTATATTTTATCACTCTCCATTCCCAATTTCTTGATTATAGATATTTAGCAGCCTAATATGTTGCTACGTAATATATCTTAATTTACAGCTTGCGTGTGAAGAATTCCCCGAGCTGTTACTTTACTCGTGTTATTCATCTCCCAGTGTTCCACGAAGAATTCCGGACATTCCGAGGATGATTCATGACTGATGTCTTCGAAAACGTCTTCAAGCTAAGACTTTTTCGTATTTCTTTATTATTCAAATTATCTGTATTTAATTGTCATTACGGATTACTGTGCACTGGAAGTAACACATTTTATTATAATTATTAATTTCTATTATTCATGATCTATATTCTTGTCTGGTGACAAATTTACTATTGATTCTCTAATTGATCATAAGATTAGGTTATTACACAATGAACTGGTGTACGAACCTCACTAGTTCCTAGACATATATGAAGTTCTAGCAATAACCCCCCAATGTAGGTGTTTGAGGCTTTGATTCAATTAAATTATATATACAGCCCATTAATTATTCAAGTGATTATATTTCTAGTATTTATCCATAGTTACTGGTTCCTCTAGGAATTTCAAATGATCACATTTTTATTAGTTTCCCTCTTTACTAGAAAAGCGGGTGGTCCTTTGTAATTGATTTCATTACTTTAATAATAAAATAAATAGAGTCAAGCCCCAAATGTCCCACAATCTTGGCATTCCTCCAATGTTAGTTGAGTGAACGCCTCTCTGGCAGCACCGGTCAATCTCAACTGCACCGGCTGGGCACATTTCTCCTGTGGCCACACTTTAATGCTGGCTACCTTTTCGAAATGCTCGAAGAAGCTCTCTGCCTCTTCGGGCACAAACAGGGAAATGTCCTTCTCCCTAACCCTATTATCTGGTGGGTGTGATACCTGGGTGGTGCTCTCTGGCAACCCATTTTCAATCCTTTGCTCAGCCAAGGTTCCATTTGCTTCTATCTGCATTAGTTTGGTCCTTTCTTTTTCCTTCTCCACCTCTAGTCTGGTTTTCTCTTTCTCTACCTCTAGTTTAGTTTTCTCCTTTTCTTTCTCGCCCCTAAAGTCTAGTTTTCTCTTTCTCTACCTCTAGTTTAGTTTTCTCCTTTTCTTTCTCAACCTCTAGTCTGGTTTTCTCTTTTTCCTTCTCTGCTTCATTTTTCATCTGAAGTTCAAATTTCAATTTCTCCAGTTGGAACTGTCTTTCTTTGTACTCTCGTTGTTGCTGAATCTGGAACTCTAACTGGAACCTTTGCAAACTCCTGTTCTGCTATTCCTGCTACTGCGGCTACTCTTACTGCTCCTACTTGATCCCTGGGATCGTTCTTCATCCTGCCCATCATCCTCCTTTCCACTTTCAACTCCTTCTGGGTTCCCTGTTCTGCCGCTTCACTCATCGCTCTCAACTGCCTCAGGATCTTATCCTTCATCCCAGCTTCTTTAGATGCCCTCATCCTGATGCCACCTTTTCCCGCTATTTGTTTTAACTGTTCCCTGGTGCAACCTTCCAAGTCCTCTGGCTTGCATGACTCCACAAATGCTTGCACCTTATCCATCTTGTCCTGTGAGTCTTCCCAAGAGAGAGAATATGTACCTATGGCCACACAGTCTACTTATTTTACAAGGGGTGTACCAATCCACTCTCGGACAGGGTGTGGGTGTGTCAGTTCTGAACCTAACCAACCCTACAATCATAATAGGTTAGGTTAGGTTAGGTAGGTTAGGTAGTCGAAAAAACATTAATTCATGAAAACTTGGCTTATTAGGCAAATCGGGCCTTGCATAGTAGGCTGAGAAGTGCGTTCTGGCTACTAGGCACGACATATATATATATATATATATATATATATATATATATATATATATATATATATATGTCGTACCTAATAGCCAGAACGCACTTCTCAGCCTACTATTCAAGGCCCGATTTGCCTAATAAGCCAAGTTTTCATGAATTAATGTTTTTTCGTCTACCTAACCTACCTAACCTAACCTAACCTAGCTTTTTTTGGCTACCTAACCTAACCTTACCTATAAATATAGGTTAGGTTAGGTTAGGTAGGGTTGGTTAGGTTCGGTCATATATCTACGTTAATTTTAACTCCAATAAAAAAAAATTGACCTCATACATAGAGAAAAGGGTTGCTTTATCATTTCATAAGAAAAAAATTATAGTAAATATATTAATTCAGGAAAACTTGGCTTATTAGGCAAATCGGGCCTTGAATAGTAGGCTGAGAAGTGAGTTCTGGCTACTAGGTACGACATATATATATATATATATATATATATATATATATATATATATATATGTCGTACCTAGTAGCCAGAACTCACTTCTCAGCCTACTATTCAAGGCCCGATTTGCCTAATAAGCCAAGTTTTCCTGAATTAATATATTTTCTCTAATTTTTTTCTTATGAAATGATAAAGCAACCCTTTTCTCTATGTATGAGGTCAATTTTTTTTTATTGGAGTTAAAATGAACGTAGATATATGACCGAACCTAACCAACCCTACCTAACCTAACCTAACCTATATTTATAGGTAAGGTTAGGTTAGGTAGCCAAAAAAATCTAGGTTAGGTTAGGTTAGGTAGGTTAGGTAGACGAAAAAACATTAATTCATGAAAACTTGGCTTATTAGGCAAATCGGGCCTTGAATAGTAGGCTGAGAAGTGCGTTCTGGCTATTAGGTACGACATATATATATATATATATATATATATATATATATATATATATATATATATACATATATATGCAGGTAATTCAGCCTACAGTTGTAACTCTATAAACTTCTACATAAAGAAGTGATATCCAATCACCATATCCAACTATCCAACCCATCCTTCGAATAGACAGTACGTTTTAATACTAAATGTAATAAGTACATTTCCTGACAAACGTAATTAGTACATAATTGCACTTATAGGGCTGTTACCTTTACCGGCTGACCTCCCCATATATTCTCCCAAAACAATGAATTCGTTTTCTCTAATGTAACAGGTGTGCTGTTTTCTTTCCCTCAATGTTGCGTATACTCGTTCAATTTTGTGTATACTGGTATACTCAGCACAAATTTGGCTTTTATAATTTAAGGTATCATGAAAATTGCCTGCTTTTGAGGGAATTAATTATGGTAGAAGCACAGTCACTGACATTCAAAGGACAGAAGGTATGAGATAATGATTTAAAGGACGATTTAAATCCTTCTAGATTTTGCTCGTTCGTCCATGAGAACTGATGCCAATGCACTGACCAATAAACTGAATAATACTGATCACTAAACAATAGACTGAACCTATCCTGAACCTGAACCTGAATAATACTGATCACTAAACAATAGACTGAACCTATCATAAAGAAGAACGACCACAATTGACAGTCTAGTGCTCTCATAGAGTCCAGACTCTCATAGAGTCTGACGCTCAAATGTCGCGTCAGACTAGAAATAAAAATGAATTTTGGAGAATTGATTTTTGAATTACCTCCAACAGTGAAAAGAAATGTACGAAAGATTGAGAAAATTCGTGTTAGAATTATTAATCTTACTTTTTCGGTCATATTTAATAATATATATATATATATATATATATATATATATATATATATATATATATATATATATATATATATATATATATATATATATATATATATATATATATATATATATATATATATGCGAACAAGCCTGAATGGTCCCCAGGACAACATGCAACTGAAGTTATATATATATATATATATATGTGTGTATATCACGAAAATAAACACGTGATTAAGAATGTGACAATGTTAGACCACGGAGGAAAAATGTAAAAGGAATTTCCTTAAGTACTTTCGTATATTAAATACCCTATTTTGAACTATTTTGGAACTATTTTGATATTTTATTAAAATAAAATATTAGGACCTTCTGAAGATGTATTTAATATACGAAAGTACTTAAGGAAATTCCTGTTTCATTTTTCCTCCGTGGTCTGACATTGTCATATATATATATATATATATATATATATATATATATATATATATATATATATATATATATATATATATATATATATATATATATATATATATAACTGAAAACTCACACCCCAGAAGTGACTCGAACCCATACTCCCAGAAGCAACGCATCTGGTATGTACAAGACGCCTTAATCCACTTGACCATCACGACCGGACAAAATGAGGTGATAGCCGAGGCTATTTGAACCACCCCACCGCCGGCACTCGGATAGTTATCTTGGGCATAGCATTTTACCAAATCACCTCATTCTTTGGGGCAACACGTGAGGAACACAAATGCGAACAAGCCTGAATGGTCCCCAGGACATATGCAACTGAAAACTCACACCCCAGAAGTGACTCGAACCCATACTCCCAGAAGCAACGCATCTGGTATGTACAAGACGCCTTAATCCACTTGACCATCACGACCGGACAAAATGAGGTGATAGCCGAGGCTATTTGAACCACCCCACCGCCGGCACTCGGATAGTTATCTTGGGCATAGCATTTTACCAAATCACCTCATTCTTTGGGGCAACACGTGAGGAACACAAATGCGAACAAGCCTGAATGGTCCCCAGGACATATGCAACTGAAAACTCACACCCCAGAAGTGACTCGAACCCATACTCCCAGAAGCAACGCATCTGGTATGTACAAGACGCCTTAATCCACTTGACCATCACGACCGGACAAAATGAGGTGATAGCCGAGGCTATTTGAACCACCCCACCGCCGGCACTCGGATAGTTATCTTGGGCATAGCATTTTACCAAATCACCTCATTCTTTGGGGCAACACGTGAGGAACACAAATGCGAACAAGCCTGAATGGTCCCCAGGACATATGCAACTGAAAACTCACACCCCAGAAGTGACTCGAACCCATACTCCCAGAAGCAACGCATCTGGTATGTACAAGACGCCTTAATCCACTTGACCATCACGACCGGACAAAATGAGGTGATAGCCGAGGCTATTTGAACCACCCCACCGCCGGCACTCGGATAGTTATCTTGGGCATAGCATTTTACCAAATCACCTCATTCTTTGGGGCAACACGTGAGGAACACAAATGCGAACAAGCCTGAATGGTCCCCAGGACATATGCAACTGAAAACTCACACCCCAGAAGTGACTCGAACCCAAATAAAATGCTATGCCCAAGATAACTATCCGAGTGCCGGCGGTGGGGTGGTTCAAATAGCCTCGGCTATCACCTCATTTTGTCCGGTCGTGATGGTCAAGTGGATTAAGGCGTCTTGTACATACCAGATGCGTTGCTTCTGGGAGTATGGGTTCGAGTCACTTCTGGGGTGTGAGTTTTCAGTTGCATATGTCCTGGGGACCATTCAGGCTTGTTCGCATTTGTGTTCCTCACGTGTTGCCCCAAAGAATGAGGTGATTTGGTAAAATGCTATGCCCAAGATAACTATCCGAGTGCCGGCGGTGGGGTGGTTCAAATAGCCTCGGCTATCACCTCATTTTGTCCGGTCGTGATGGTCAAGTGGATTAAGGCGTCTTGTACATACCAGATGCGTTGCTTCTGGGAGTATGGGTTCGAGTCACTTCTGGGGTGTGAGTTTTCAGTTGCATATGTCCTGGGGACCATTCAGGCTTGTTCGCATTTGTGTTCCTCACGTGTTGCCCCAAAGAATGAGGTGATTTGGTAAAATGCTATGCCCAAGATAACTATCCGAGTGCCGGCGGTGGGGTGGTTCAAATAGCCTCGGCTATCACCTCATTTTGTCCGGTCGTGATGGTCAAGTGGATTAAGGCGTCTTGTACATACCAGATGCGTTGCTTCTGGGAGTATGGGTTCGAGTCACTTCTGGGGTGTGAGTTTTCAGTTGCATATGTCCTGGGGACCATTCAGGCTTGTTCGCATTTGTGTTCCTCACGTGTTGCCCCAAAGAATGAGGTGATTTGGTAAAATGCTATGCCCAAGATAACTATCCGAGTGCCGGCGGTGGGGTGGTTCAAATAGCCTCGGCTATCACCTCATTTTGTCCGGTCGTGATGGTCAAGTGGATTAAGGCGTCTTGTACATACCAGATGCGTTGCTTCTGGGAGTATGGGTTCGAGTCACTTCTGGGGTGTGAGTTTTCAGTTGCATATGTCCTGGGGACCATTCAGGCTTGTTCGCATTTGTGTTCCTCACGTGTTGCCCCAAAGAATGAGGTGATTTGGTAAAATGCTATGCCCAAGATAACTATCCGAGTGCCGGCGGTGGGGTGGTTCAAATAGCCTCGGCTATCACCTCATTTTGTCCGGTCGTGATGGTCAAGTGGATTAAGGCGTCTTGTACATACCAGATGCGTTGCTTCTGGGAGTATGGGTTCGAGTCACTTCTGGGGTGTGAGTTTTCAGTTGCATATGTCCTGGGGACCATTCAGGCTTGTTCGCATATATATATATATATATATATATATATATACATATCTCTCTCTCTCTCTATGTATATATATAAATATATATATATATATATATATATATATATATATATATATATATATATATATATATATATATATATATAAATATATATATATATATATATATATATATATATAGAGAGAGAGAGAGAGAGAGAGAGAGAGAGAGAGATCTACATTTATTATTTTTGTTTTTTTATTGTTTTTTCTGCACAAGATTGAACAGCCTCTGACCATTCTCGGTAGTGATTTTGGCCAAGAGTTCTATGTCTATGTCCAGCCATTTCGCTACGCATATTCCTACTTCCCCGATGTAGGTGGGTGACGACGGGGTGTTTAATCCCGGCCCTGGATGTCACTGGTGCTGCCGATTCCAGGAGCAGTCGCGCTCTTGGTATTGCTTCCAGTGTATCTATTTGCTGGCCTTTCCCCGATATCCAAACTAAAATAAGAATTAGGGAAGGAAATGAGCCACTATTGAACCATATTCCCAGTCTCCGTGAAACCTCGCATATGCATCGGTTGTGCGAAGCCACAGAGCTCTTGAAGATTAGTGAGTGCTGTATAGTATACCAAGTCCGATTTATCTCCCCTTTACGAACACAGGGAAATAATTAAAGGTCGCTGCGCCGAAGCATATGGGAGTATTTGTCGGAACACGTCTCTCTGTACCTTGCTCTCTCCCAGGGTTGCCGTCTCTCAATCAAATCCGATCGGCCCCAGAGGTACAGTGGGCATTACATTCATATATATATGTTTAAAGTTTTTAGGGTCATGGCATCTGTGTATTCCGTGTGACTCGGGTAGAGACCCAGTGACATTGTCCATCCCGACGGGGTCTCACAGCTCCGTGGGTATTTCATCGGATCCATGTACGCCATGACTCCGCTCGCCAGATGGTGGATTTGCGTTGGTTTCAGGTCTTTTATCTGCAGGCTAATTTTTTCCTTAGCATAAGTTGGGAGGAGGGTGTCCTCACCGGAAATCAATTCCCCCTTCATCAGGGTATCGTTTACCCTGAAATGGCTGTCAAAGAAGGCTACACTCCAGGTTGAAGGAGCCGTAAATAAGCAAGTGGGATTCTGTGGGTCTATGCAATCCTTGCGATACGTCGCTTGACGCGTGTCCCCGCTAGAGGTGGGATTAGAAGAGGCTATTGTGTCCATGGTCTGTCAATACCATGCCAGACTCATGTCCCCGCTAGAAGTGTGATCAGACGGGGCTAATGTGTCCATGATCTTTTGGAGTTCCAGTGCCTCCTCCCCCAGGACGTCCGAATTGACTCAACTGGAGTTGAGTTTCCAGATATTTTATTAATAATCTTCACCTTGAGGTAATGGGTACTCCCCGGAACCTTTTTGGATCCTTTGACTCTCGCTTGATTTCAGTCTCGTAGTCTGAGTAATCTGAAGATGACTACTTGTTGGCCATCGCTGTGGTGGGATGTAGGGCTGCAATAAACAGTGTATTAACAGTAAGAAGGGCATTTATGTAAACTATTCCTTGCATGCTTTCTTACACCGTGGACATATATACTCCGGCTGAGAACGTACATTTACCACGGTTGCACCCACACAGCCCCCATGAAACCATTCAGCACACTTATCACATTGCACCATAAATTTTCCGTCATATGGCTGGCTACATACGCAGTAAAGGTCTTGATACAGTAATGATGTTCTTTCTGGAACCTGCGCCATGTGCTGTTTAAATCGAATCATCCAATCTGGACATACATGGTCCTTACATTTCTTTAATCTATCATGGTTCACTGTTGAGAGGTCACGCTGAAGTTTAACCCTAAACAAACAAGATGAAAATTTATGAATTATGATTCCTGGTCCCTTCCATTGCGGCGATAATTTCTTGCACTGCCCCTTTGTCTGCGTTGTATCCAGCAGGTAATCCAGGTCACCCTTTTCATAGGTCTGTATCCGTGCCCTCAGGTCGTAATCCTTCTTCATTCATTCTTGGGTAGACGAGAGAGATTTTCGTGCTAGCTCGTGTGCCTTTTCTATTTCCCGTTGCAATTGTGCTAAGTAGGATATTGCGTCTTGGGTAGATTGTCTCTCCCAAGGATACATCAGATCTATTGCCAGGTTACTTTCTCGGCCACGCATTAATTTATTAGGGGTGAATCCCGTCCGTCGATTCACGCTTGACCTAATTGCCCCAGCTATGTATTGAACGTAGTCATCCCAACTATCCTGTTGAGAACTGGCATAGCATCGCAATGCATCCATGATGGTTCTATTATTACGTTCTACCTGGTCATTTGCTGACGGCCTATAAGCTGTGGTACGAGCTTTGTGGATGTGCATCATCTCGCAAAGTTTAGTGAATAAGTCACTCTCAAAGTTTCTCCCTCGATTGGTAAAAATCTCAGATGGATACCCAAACCGGGTGAAGAATCCATCGAGCGCCGCTCTTGCCGTATCCTCCGGGGTTTGGGATGGTAATGGCACGCATTCTATTCATTTGGTAAATTGATAAACCATTAACAAGAGATATTCGTTGCCCTTTCGAGTCTTGGGCAGTGGCCCCAAAAAGTCTAAGTGTACCCTTTCCATTGGTGCACCTGCATGGTACTTGAGCAACTCATGCCTATTGGATTTGGATGCTTTTTTGTTGATGCTGCAAGGGTGGCACGAAGCCACATAATTAGCAACCTGGGTTGTTAGCCCGTACCAAAAATATCTTGATTTGACTCTCTCCATTGAGCGATTCCTGCCTTGATGGCCCATGTCGGGTATGTCATGGCATAAACTCAACACTTCATGTCTCAAGCTATTGGGGGATGTATAACAGTTTTTGAGCCGCTCCATCCTGATCTACCTTATGCCACCACCAAAGGTCATTTTCTAAAATAAAGGCCTCTTTGTTTAGCCAGTAATATTTCATGGCGGGGCTGGCTCCGAATAGGTCACCTTCTGCTGGGTGCTGGCCTCCCACCCATGCTCTCACCATACTCATGTCTGGGTCTGTCTCTGTCTGCTCCTGCAATTCACGTATGGGCATCCCGTATCTGTCCGCTGTGGTCTTGGTGAGAATTTGAATACTTACTGTCTTTGGTAGGGCTCTATCCCGTTTCCTTCCGGATGTGTCCTCTATCTCTCTTTGATCTGTACCCCCCGGGTCCGATGGGAACATCACCAAGTTGTTGTCTTCCGACCACCAGTCTGTTAAAGGAGGCTTGGAGCTTATGTTTCTGACTGTCCCCCGGGCCTGAATACTACATGCACAATCAAACGATACTGTAGCTAGTGGGACCATATCGTCTACTGTTTCTTGGAATGTTGCCCAGTTCTGGTGTGCCCTGTGACAATAAGAACAGCCACCGCACGGCAAGTCTTGTACGGGGAGGTCATGACGGAAGTGTATACATAACTGCTGGTTGTCCCCTTCCCTCGACAATGAGTCCGCATTGATGTGTTTCTTTCCGGCTCTGTGTTGGATCTTTAAGTCAAACTGGGTTAGTTCTTCCAACCAACGAGCTAATTGGCCTTGGGGATTCTTGAACCTAGTCAACCATATCAAACTGCCATGATCCGTTCGAATAATAAAAGGCCGACCCAATAAATAGTGCCGAAAAAGCCTGGTAAACCTCACGACTGCCAACAATTCCTTTCTGGTAGTGCAATACCTTCTTTGCTCTGGGGTTAATGCAAAACTAGCAGAAGCAATTACTTTTTCCTGTTCCTCTTGAACCTGTAGCAATTCAGCACCTATTGCCCAATCAGAGGCATCGGTATCCAGAATAAATGGATCCTGTCCATTGGGTAGTCCCAAAACAGGGGCCGTAGTCAAAGCCGTCTTGATAGCCACGAAGGCCTCTTGGTGTTTACTTTCCCAATTAAATTCGTTTGTCCCGGTTAATGCATATAAAAGGGCTGCTAGCTCTGCAAATCCTTTCATAAAAGCCTTGTGGTAGTTGGCTAATCCTAAAAAAATTTACACATCCTTGGATGACCTAGGGGTTTGCCACCTCACCACTGCCTCTATTGTCTCCTGTCCCAGTTCTAGCCCCGTCCGGTTAACTATTCTGCCCAAGAATTCAACACGCTTTTTAAACAAGGCACATTTTTGTGGCTTCAGGCGCAGGCCATATCTCCTGAATCTGTCAAAGACTTGTTCCAGGTTAGAGAGGTGACTGAAAAGACTCACCTGTGAGTCTTCTTCATCACTAAGATGTCATCCAAAAAAGCTAGCACGGTTTCCCAATTTAGTTCTCGTAGCACTAGATTCGTGACTCTTGCATAGGTAGCTGGAGCATTACAGGGGCCAAAAGCCATTTTCTTAAATTCAAACAGACCTTACTTGGTGATAAATGCCGTCTTTTTCCGATCTTCCTCGGCTACACTGATTTGGTAATATGAGTTGGCGTCCAATTTATTGACCCATTCGTTCCCTGCTAATGTGTCCAAACATTCATCAACTAATGGAAGCAGGTACACATCCTTTATGGTACGGGAATTCAGTTCTCGGTAGTCCACGCCCCATCGAACCGAGGTATCCCTTTTCCTCACTAACACCGGTGCCGATGCCCACTCAGACATCGACGGTTGGATAATACCTGCATCAAGCATTCGTTGAAGGTGTTCTTTTTCCTCCTGTGCAAAACATGCGGGTGTTCGTCGTATTTTCTGTTTCACCGGTCTGGCATTGCCTGTGTTGATGTGGTGTGACACTTCGTTAAAAGATCCCAAATTAAATTCGCTTGCCGCAAATACATCTTTATATGTCAGTAACAAATTAGTCAGTTGGCTCACCTGTTCTGCTGTCAGGGTTTCTTCTATGTCCTGTAACATGCTTACCATATGGGTGGGTAGGTTGCAGTGAGTTTCCTGTGATGCATCCCCTACCGACCTTACAGCCACCGCTGGACTAGAACTGGGTAAAACCTCCCATGCTGCTTCTGCATTAGCCACGTGCATCTGTCTCTTCAATGTGATGTTCCGTTCTGTTATATTACGTACACATATTTGTAGGGTTTTTCCTTTCTGGTGCAATATGCGCATTATTGGTACCCTCCCGTCGTCCAAGGGTTCCACTAGGTTTTGGGGCATGTTATAGTCCAGTTCACATGGGACGTTTGCCTCCGACCGCGGTGGAATGACCGTGTATTGAGACACTGCCACTTTAGCTATGCAAGGGTTGGAGTTTGGGTCTGGTGTATTCTCCCTTCCCAACTGCATAGGAATAATTTGTCCTTGTAATATCATCTGAGATTGGGCCAAGGCCAGGCTGATGCCCTGGCGTTTCATAAAATCATGCCCCAGTAGCATGTGTGACGGAGTTCCCCCCCTTATAATTCTCCCACGCCTGCAGTAAGAGTCATGTCTGCTTTTCCCAAGCGTTCTCTACGTTGCAGGCTACAATTTGATATATGGGAGAGAGTGAAGTGTTCTCGGAGACCCGAGAAATTTGTGAAATAGTAATATTTTGGCCTGTGGTTTAGGCCCTTTAGGGAGCCAAGATGGCGCTGGCCTCCCTGATCTCCCGCCAAAACCGTGTGACGTCAGTGGCACCGGATTGGTCACCGACAGCAATGTGGCACCGGGAGCCAATGAAAACCTCCCGTGGCGAAAGTGACGTCACGAAGGAAGGGGGTCCGGCCAGCGCGCCGGGCTGGCGCCAGCAGTCAGACACGACACGTCATAGAGGTCGGACGTGCGACGAGTGGTCCTATCTGTCGGACAGCTGTTTCCCACTACCGTGGATTTACGCGTCACCTGAAGTCCGCCAGTACTATGAGAAGTCTTCCCTAGTTCATGTGTTGAACCAGAAGAGGGAATTGACGGTTATTTGAGCAACAAGTGCTCCAGTCAGGTACTGTGCCAGTAGCAGTGAAGCCGTGCAGTGACGTATATTGACGTCTGTGGCAATTCACCAGTTTGTGACAGCGTAGTGGCTGACAGAGCCACTGGGTAGCTGAGGAAGAGAGGACTATTTGGGGAAACCGAACGACTGTAGCTGAGACGTAGGCGACAGCCGTTGCTGGGAGAAGACGACGGCCAGGAGACCGACTCCAACCTTCAAGAAGTCAAGGAGGAGGACGGACCTGCAGTGAGGAGGCACGGAGACGACGCGCTAAACGGTGGGACGACGAGAGGCTCTGGTAGGACACGACGACGTGTAGTGTGGGGGCGTGCCCGACACGAGGACCAGGAGCTACATCTCGACTCTCATCGGAGGATAGGGTGAAGTAGGTGGTTCTAGTTCCCTCCCCATATCCCCTTTAGTGAGCTATATTATTTGGCTATATTATCTAGCCTGAAGATTTTATATGTCGTGAGCAAGTCTCACCTATGTCATGGTAAAGCACCAGGGTGCTAGACAGTACTATCAAGAGTACTTGTAATATTCATGTTGATTATTGGGGTGTACAGACACCAGGAACCAGTGATAAATTTATTGTGTTGTGTATATCTTTCTATAGATTTTGATATGAACATATAGTGGTAAATTATATATAAGATTATGCCAGTATTTGGAGGTTAGGCTATGTGCCCAGAAACTATTTATTTACCATGTATTGATGATTGATTTATATACCATATATATGTCTATGTTCATTCAGTGAATAATCATTTGTGAGTACAGTGAATTATTGCGTTATCGCCCACGGGAGAAAGTACTGAAAACTCCCGTGTTAATATTTCATAATATATTGTTGGATAAATAACAGTGTAAGACCATTACAGTGAATCATCGTAGAATTGATTGTAGAAAAGACTGTTTGAGCCTGAGTACAGTGTAACTAAGTAATTCGGTTTATTTGTGCCAATATCGAGTGTGCGAGTTTCTAGTAATATTGGAGAATTTAAAGAAACCGAGCGCGTGAATCTAGCAAACAAGCAAATTTCGCGCGGAGAGTCCATTGCGATCAGCTGTTCTTGACACTTGATGAGGAGGGGAGAGTGTTGCCCTCTAGCGGTCGCATAATATCCGTGGGAATTACCGGCCGAGTCAGGATCAGTTGATTTATTGATTATTGTTTGGCTTTGTGACATCTTTCATACATTTTAAGTAAAATACAAAACTATCTTAGTGTTTTTATCATCCCCTCCAGTGATCTTGTGGCTATACTATACCTGTAAGCATAGAGTGATAACAATAAGTACCTGCCTGATTCCTGATCTTTGAGTGTGACCTTGCCAAGGCTACCACTGAATACACCAGTCCACTGAGGGTGTTACTGGCCACCTTAAACACCAGTTGGCGATCTTGTGTTTAACCGTAGAGCCCTATTGTTGGGGAGGGCACACGACAGTCGAGGTGAACGAGTGTTCTCACTCTTTCTTAATAAGAGGCCGTTAAGATTGACTGGGAGACTCTCCTGGCGTGCAGTGGCGCCGTGAGGATCGAGGGAAGACCTGCAGGGCTACGGTGAGTTACCTTGAGCGTAACTATTGCTCACCCCAGAGTAAGGGTAGAGAATAATAGAGAGGTGAAACCCCCAACACATGTTATCTTCAATTGGTGCTACATATACGTTTTCTTCAAATTTCTCTCCTGCAATAAGTAATATAACCGGCCCTACCAGTGTCCCGGGAATGCACATACATTTCCCCGCTGTGTTGAGGGTGATCCGCCTTATTACCGGTGGTGATGGTATCAACTTTTGATGAACCTCTTGAGAAATAATTGTGACTTCTGCCGCTGTGTCAACTATTGCTCTCACTATTACGTTCTCTACTTGAATCGGGATCCAGAACATGGAACCGAACCGTAATTGCCTAATAGTTATTTGTTCTTGTTCCTCCCTTTCCTGCTTATCAATGTCCCCGGGTGTGCCGGGTTGGTCTACCTCATCCTTGCTGGGAAAACAATTGCTCTGCTCTTGAGGGAACTCTTCCTCATCACCTACTTGCTGGAAATTTAAATCTACTCCCTCACCCTCATGTTGATAGAAGTCTTCTTCATCTTGCGACATTTTTTCCATCGCCTATGTCCTTTTCGTCAGCCAGTGCTACCATGTCAGGCGCACCTTCTGAAAATGTTTGATCAGACTGCCACTCTTCCTGATGGATATCCAGTGCTGGTATTTGGAGGGTATAAGTTTTGAACACTCGAGAAGGACTTGGTGTCCTTGAAGGTGGTGTAACCACACTCTGCTGGCCTGGTAAGTCGTGGGTCGAATCTAGGCTTCTTGAGCCGACCCGTCTTTGTTTAAAGACTGATCCTCTTCCAGAAATCAAACATGATACTTATCGTTGGAACGATCCTCTTGTTTACGGCCTTCGTCCCAGCCACTTCTAGACTTTTGGCAATCGCGAGCAAAATGCCCCTCGTCCCCACAAAGGTAACAATTATTACTCCGCCTAGGTGATGGGGTGCGTTGGCCCTGAGGCGATATGATAGCGTTTGTGAGATGCCTCAAACCCTCACATACCTCGTCCAATTTGTCATGAACCCCTGAGATCCCCGAGACAACTTCATCTAGTTTTGCGTTCATTCCTGTCAATTTATCTAGTTTTGTATCCATTCCCGGAAGAGAGAGGAAGAACCTGATTCAGCATTTGATTGCCGGGGAACCCCGTTACGATGACCTGATAGGCTAGCAGCCGGTGATGAATCTGGGGATTTCATGGGTGTCTGTGAGCAGAGGCGGAAAGTCAAACTACTCCGGCCTGGCTGTTCATATCGGGAAGGTCTACCCACAGCATTTATCCGCACTACTGGCCCTTGGGACCTCTGCTGCTATAAACTATGTGAGAATGACCTTGCTGACCCGTGAATAGCAACAGAATTATGCTGAAATGTCTGAGCCCTATCAATGGCTTTTTCCATGGAAGAAATATTAGCGTTGGAAATATATTCTGCTAAACGCTTATCTAGCAAACTCTGGCCAAATCGCATGATTGCCATCTGCTCTTCCTGTCCCCTTTCCAGATGTTTGTAAGCTCGATGAGCCAAATGCTGGACTCTATCAGCTCATTCTACTATTTCCTCACCATTCTCCTGGTGGGCCTGAGAAAATTTCATTATTGCCATGTCTAATACCTCCCTATCTCCAAATCTCTTTACAAGTTTGTGCATCATGCGAGTGTATTCAATTGATGGTTCCTGGTAGTATCTGGTTGTAAAAATCACTAGCTTTGCCCTTAAGACACCAACCCAAATTCGTTAGAGAAGTCGTGCCACTCCAATCTTTTTCCGCTGCATACGATGTGAAACGGCGATAGAACGGAGTCCAATCCGATTTACAATCACAATTGAGTTCTCGAGGTGGTGGATGGAATGAATTACTCCTTCGACCATGACTGTTCCGCTGTCGAAGAGACGTGGAGTCATCCGAATCAGAATCCTAAGAGCTAGCTGACAACCTTCGAACTGGATGACGAGTGGAATGAGACGGACCCTTAGTGGAAATATGTCCCTGTCTCTGAAAACCAGAACTATGCAACCCATGGGTAATACGAGGAGGAGACCTACGTCTGGTGTAACTGTGTGTAGCTGCACCTCTAGAGGCAGCGGAGGCACTCCCATCGGTTGATGGCTAGTTTGAACGTCTCCTAGTGTTTTCTAGAACGTTTTCTCCTAGTGTCTCCTAGAACGTCTCCTAGTCTCCTAGTCTCCTGGTATTGTGTTGGATCCTGAGCCATGAGGTAGTGGGTCTGTGTCAAAAGATATGGCATTCAACAAAGGAGTTGTAATCTTAAGGTGAGAAATATGGTGGAAGTTGTCTGCCGTGATAGTGCGTGTGTGTCTAAACTTGACAATTCTGTTGGCAAGTGTGTACGACACTCCAGGTAATTTTATTAGATCAGTTACAAACGCCAAGTTAATGCGTATGCGGGGCATCTTGCAGTAATGAAAAGCCGCAGCTCAGAACTAGTCTTTTGCAAAATGTATGTTCTCAGCCAAAGTAAGTCGGCAATGAATAAAAATAAGACACAACAGGGAATAGGCCTTAATTCTAGGGATGGTCAAGAATAGTACTCTGGTTCCAAGTCTGTAACAAATGGGAGCCAGTGCCGCTTAAGAATTATCCAGTATGTTTGAGATACCAAAGATAGGAGGCAAAGGTAGGGGCCTCGTAGCCTGGTGGATAGCACGCAGGACTCCTAATTCTGTGGCGCGGGTTCGATTCCCGCACGAGGCAGAAACAAATGGGCAAAGTTTCTTTCACCCTGAATGCCCCTGTTACCTAGCAGTAAATAGGTACCTGGGAGTTAGTCAGCTGTCACGGGCTGCTTCCTGGGGGTGGAGGCCTGGTCGAGGACCGGGCCGCGAGGACACTAAAAAAAAGCCCAGAAATCATCTCAAGATAACCTCAAGATAAGATACCCATTCACTGTACGATGTCATAAAAATTGGAGAAAAACAGGGTGGCCCCAATAACTAGGATGACCTAACCTCAATGTTACTCACTCCCAAAAAATGTCAAAAGTTGGATTGCACTTGGTATGGTCTAGATCACTCAATAGCACTGGATAATCGTAAGGTTGTACACTTGATCATGCACTGTAATTTAGGATCATGCACTTAAATCTAGAATCATGCACTTAAATCTAGAATCATGCACTTAAATCTAGAATCATGCACTTAAATCTAAGGTCATGCATTTAAATTTTGGGTATAAACATACATTGCATTGTTATAAGTGTAGGTTAGTTAAGAACCCTTCTCACTTATTTCTAAGTATTTTCACTAGTCACTTGTAGGAATATCATATGCAGTTATGTTCCCCTACAAAGTGGACATTAGCAAACCACAATGTTTCACGTTTCAATTACATAGTCCTCAGTATCACTCACTTAACTAATATATATCAGTATATTTCACCTAAGTGTTTCAAGTAAATGTATTTAATTTTACTGAAAACTAATTTTATGCACTAATATGTATATTTATCTATGAATATATAGTTCAAAGTTCATGCACCTGTTACAGAACAACACACGTATTTCAGATGAATGGGTAAGCTCAATGGTGCTCCCAGGGAAGAAATATGGTTTCCTTTTCTCAGGTTCTAAGTACACTTGCACTAATTTTCTTGACACATATGTCTCTTTGGAGTCATATATATAAGGAAAGTTCGTGCAGCCAAAGTATAATACAGCCCAGTGAGATACAACAAACATTTTTGTATAGCTGAAACCACTGAGTCCTCCACGACCGTGAGTAAACAATAACACTGAGCCCGGATACGCTCGTGAACGAAGGGCTGAATCCGTGAGTTTGTAGCTTCCTCCTCACTCCTGTTATAACAACAAAAATTGCCAAAAACACTGAATTCCGATGTAGAATATCGAGAAAAATAGTAAATGCAAAGAAAACTGATGGTACAACCTTAGTGGTAAGTGGGAATGCCAACTGGTGGGTCGGACGCCAACTGGTGGGGCAGACGCCAACAGGTGGGTCGGGCTGGCAGCATGTAGGAACAAGTATGGCGGCGGCGTGGCTCGGTGATGGCGTCGTCTTGAGAATAATGAATATTCACCCAAATTCACAAAAAATAGAGAAAATTGCCAAAAATGGAGAAAATTGATACTGCAAAAAGGGCGAAAAATCTGGGAAATGAAACTAACGTCGAGAAACTTGCTGGATGAATGGAGGTTGTAGGTCTCTTGAATCAGGAACAGGGATATAACGAAGTATATAAAATCAAATGGAAATGCAAGAAATTGGAAATAAAGCACAGATACTGGAATCAGGAACCACAATATCTCAGACAACGCAGCTGGAAAGTATAAATCAAGTCCTAGCAAACTGGAGAACATCTAAGGTGCAACCGACGACAGTAAATTTTACTGTAATGTTAAACACGAAGTCTCAATCAGATGCAGCAGGATCATGATGTGTACAGCGTGGCGAGGTCCGCTTGATCACCGTGTAGGCCGATTACTCACTGCGCCAGTGTGGAGGCGGTTGCCTAGGGGTTAAGGCTGGCCAACCACGTGGTAATCACATACACAGAAATGGGTAGAAAGCGAAAAAACAGCTGCTCACCTTGAGCTGGAGTCTTCTCTGGGAGGGCTGAAGCATTACGACAGCTCCTCAGGGGCAAGGATGGGCGAGGTCAAATGATAGCTGGCCAATATAGGGTGCTGGATAACCACTGTCCAGGGGGCGTCACTAACAGGTCCTTCTGCGGTCAGGTGCCGTTCCCGTCTGCCCTCCCTCTCGCCTCCAGGCATGCGCTTGTGGTTGATACGCAGACGTACTGCGTCGGACAGCCGCGGACCAATCAGGAGCGGCTAACAAATTAAATATTCCCTGGCGGGCATTTTGAATGTGGATCCTTCCACAATATTAATATAATGATATAAACACCTTGTTACAATGTAATGTTTCATCTTACATGATATATAAGTGTCATTAGTCTCGTAAATAATGTTCTTATTTTGCTGGAGATACTCTTATTATTTAATTAAGAATAACATGTACTGTACTGTAATTACCAACTGTGTATTTAGTGTGGTGCTTACCATTTGAAGATGCTAGGAGTCGATGCAAGAGTGTACAGAGAGAATTAGCAATTTAGCCTAGCAGGAATTCATACCTGTTATATTTTCACAATTATATTTCTATACCTGAGAGCCACAAATACTAGTGGTCTTGAAAAAGACGGGAAGCCGGCTGAAGGACCGGTAGAAGGTCCCTCCATTTGCCTTGATGATCTGTACTTTAAAAGTTAGCAGAGTTTTGCAATTTACGTGTTCATCGGGTAGGTAGTTCCGTATGTTAATAATCAAGTGGGTGAAAAAGCATCACCTGTTCTCAGGAGATTTCTCCTATATTGTGGCTTTTTATGCTTCAAACCGTTTAATTATATTAAAGTTTTAAATATTAAAATGGTATATATATGTTTTTAAAAATCTTTCTCAAAGAATAAATTTTGAAATTGAAATTTCAACCTCCTTAAATACAACTAGGTGACTACACTACAACTAGGTGAGTACATTCTCTTGTACATGTATTAGCATGACTCTGGCAGTTATATTAACCTGACTCTGGCAGTTATATTAACCTGACTCTGGCAGTTATATTAACCTGACTCTGGCAGTTTATTAACCTGACTCTGGCAGTTATATTAACCTGACTCTGGCAGTTTATTAACCTGACTCTGGCAGTTATATTACCCTGACTCGGGCAGTTATATTAACCTGACTCTGGCAGTTATATTACCCTGACTCTGGCATTGATATTAACCTGACTCTGGCAGTTATATTAACCTGACTCTGGCAGTTATATTAACCTGACTCTGGCATTGATATTACCCTGAATTAACACTGGCAAATATATTAGTCAGACTCTGGATATGAATTACTGTATATCTGTTTATTATTTAGTTACGACCTGGTGCTAACTCACTCAGCTAATTTAGAACTTAAGACATGGCATTAAACTTCAACAATACATTTATCTGAGTTTACCTGGTAAATATATTGTTTATAGTTTATTATATCAATATTATATAACTCCCACTAATACCTCTGATGTTAATGATATTATACTTTCTCTTAAAACAAGTCAGGTGCCCTGGCTGAGATACAAACTGTAACTTACAAAAAAGCCTACTGTTTCATGCTACAGCCATTGCATTGCTCTACAACAAATCACTTGAACTCCACACCTTTCCTGATATTAAAAAAAAAAAATTAACCCAGTCCCTAAAAGTTGTGATCTCACTGATATCAACAACTACAGACCAATATCAATCCAGCCAACCTTGTCTAAAATATTTTAAAAGTTAGTATACAAGCAACTTTACTTGTATGTATCTAAACACAATATGCTCTGGCCAATATGGCTTCAGACCCAAAAAAGCATCAATGATGCACGGATTAGTATGGACTTGATACATGCTGCTCTTGATAATAAGGAGTACCTTGTTGAGTTATTTCCTGATCTACGTAAGGTTTTGACACTGTTAACCACAATAACCTCCTTCTTAAACTACAATATTATAGAGTCAGATGTCACTTCCTGCAATACCTTCAATCTTACTTTAGTGACAGGCTACAGTATGTTCTGTAAAAGAATTGAACTCTCCCACCCTACCCATTAACACTTGTGTTCCACATGTCAGTGTGTACTTGGCCCTCTCCTCTTTCTCATCTCCATTAATGACCTTCCAAATGTCTCAACACCTCTAGCCAATTTTATTTGCCGATGACAAAACCTTCATTTTCTCCAGTCCTCATCCGCTTATTCTGAATGACAGTTAATAATGAACTCAATAAAGTCCATCTTCGGCTAACTGAATTGTGACGCTATTGTGATTTCTGTGTGTATTGAAGTAAGGGCGAAGTGGAAGAATAGCTTGTTGACAGAGCCCGAGTGCATGGGGGAATTGTGTAAAACCCTGGTTTGTGTCTCGGAGAGGCTGCAGGATCCGAACTACAGTATAATAAACTTTGTTGTCTGACAACACACTGCCCCGCTATTTAAGTCCCTTAACATGCTAAACATACACTCACTCCACACATTCTCCTGTGCAATCTAAATGTACCAAACCTTTTTCCTAAATGCTAATGTTTATCTGAAACTTTTTCACTGTTTATTTAATAGAACCAATGAGCACCATACCGGAAATAAATATCGCTTATATATCCCCAGAGTAAGACTAAATCTGTGCAAGCACTCCATGCAAATAAAAGGGCCCAGTCTCTAGAATTTTCACACTGATAAATTAAAAAAGTTTCCAAACCATGCCTAGTTCAAAAGTAAAATAAAAAAAAGTACCTATATGTCATCCTCATAGTTTCTTAGCTTGTGCTTCAAACTCACATTGTATCTTTTATAACCCCTAATTACCTACTTTTTTGCCTAATTCTTTATGTAAAGGAATATTAATCAAAACAAAGAGCATTAGTATTAATTAGTGGTTTTACTGTATTACTTTTTCATGGTACAGGCAAACACTCGCTAAGAGAGGTTTTTACAGAAATTAAATAAAAGGATAACCTGACTTCATTAGTTATATTACCCTGACTGACATTTATAATTATCAGAGTCAGAAATCTCTATTTTAACTAAAGGAGGTAGGTTATATTAGCGTGACTTGGGTAATTATTTAAGCCAGACTGGCATTTTCTTTTTAAATCCTGGAAAATCACAAATTTTCCTGAGTTTTGGGGGTTTCTCCTCCCCCAAAATTGTGGTTGATGAATCATCTTCTAGCAGCTGCATTCCATTTGATGATATTTCAAAGTCTGTTGTCCTGCCATTATCCATTAAATCCACGTCATCAAGATCCTGATTTATAGTTTGTTTAGTACTCGCAGATCCAATGCCATTAGAACCTAGAAAAAAGATAGAATGTATAATAATAATAATAATAATAATAATAATGGAAAAAATATTTAATAAATTTATAATGAAAAAATTGAAAATTCCATGTTATAATTCGCTCACATCTATAACTAAAAATTTAACCTCTAGCGTTAGGAAGAATGGCTCCATTGTTGAAGCCGGTTGATCAACTATGAATCAGTACTTTTTGCTCTGTAAACACTGGCCAATAATATTATGATATTATAAACAGCATGAAATTTATGTTAAGTATTCCTAGATTAGTGAACAATAACGATGTATATTACTATAAGAACAAATTATTGTTAAAAAGTTAGTTTTGAAAATATTTAGGTGCCTAGTCAGAGGGCTGTGCCAAAAATCGTTGTCGGGGGCTTGAATGTGGCCCTGGCATGCTGTTCCCTTTCGAATCCTGGCGACCAGAGCCAGCCTGTGTTCATTCCGTATCCTAGTAGTGCACACCCTCTGCTAATCTAGGTACAGATAGTCCTAAGCATCTGGCCTCCTAATGCTTAGTACTAACAAACAAGACATAATTGTCTTGTGTGTGCGGTTGCCGTAGAGAGGAGCTTAGCAGTATAAAATACTAATACTGTACCTTTACTATGAGAAAAGTGAAGTGTTTAAGAAACCTTTGAAACAATGGGAGGCTCGTCTGTTATATACGACTATGAACAAATTGTGGATAGGAGGAAAATTCCATTAATTTTCATTAGATCAGTATATAATGGTGTATATCATAATCTGTTTTTTTTTAATATTTGTTTTAAAAATAGTTGTGTAGTCGGTGGGCAGTGCCAAACATTGTTGTGGGGGACTGAATGTAACCCTGGCACACTGTATGCTTTTGAATTTAGGCGACCCCGACTAGCCTATGTTTGTCCCATACCTCAGACCATTATCTCTTGTCCCAAGCATCCAAGTATAGATTAGCCTTAAGCATCTGGCCTCCACATTTAGACACACAAACAAATTAACAGACATTCTATCTTATAATATACATAACAGACTGTCTGTTTGTCTCTTTGTACAAAATTTTAAGTCAGATGCTTGGGGCTAGATTCACTCAAATTGACAGACAGAATGGTCTGCGATACGGAAGGAACATAGGTTGATGGGGTCGCAAGAATTTACAGAACAGCATGGCTTTTAATCTTTATAATCAGAAGTGAAATACACATATTAGTTGAGCACTAATAAATATTTTGACAACAGCCTACCTAAATTGTTTAAATTCTTCTTAATTTAACAATTAAAAGGTTGGTGGAGATGTCTGGACTGTGGCGGCTGCCGGAGACGGTGGTGGTAGCCATAGGTGGGAGGGCGGGAGCCAGGGCCGTGCTCCTCCACCACAGTCTCCGCAACACTGTCCACGCCCTCTACCTGGCCCTCGACCACGCCCTCTACCTGGCCCTCGACCACGCCTCCCTCCACCTGGCCCTCGACCACGCCCCCCTCCACCTGGCCCTCGACCGTACCTCCCTCCACCTGGCCCTCCATAATGCCTTCCTACGTTCCTCTTCACTACAAGGAGGCGCAGATCTCAGGAAGTTCCTCTCCCAGGAAGGTCAGTACATGCCTGTCCAACCCGTTCTTCTGAATAGTACATCGTATTTTGATGTATAATTTCCTTAAAGCAAGAAACTGATGTACTAAAAATGAAAGAGGCTTGCAAAATTGATGTGATATCCAATTTTCTTCTGTTCGTGGGTCCTCGAGTAGGTTAGGTTTGATCATTTTAGTACAGCAGTTTAGTGACGTTGGGAATGCTTGGGAGAATGTGCTGCCATGTGAAATGACTGTGTTCTGTGGCTTTCATTTTTGCCTGTGTGTTTGTTTGCGTAGTAAACAATTTTGTCCTCAAAATCTTTTAGATCTCGGTAACACGATTCCCGAGACTTAAATACATTTATATCTTCCCAGCAAACACAAAACGTTTCCCTAACGTAACACAGAAACAATTTAGGTAGTCAAGTTAATAACATTTAAAATACATTATTTTCAGTCAACTAAATCTTTGACCTCTCAGCAAATGTTCCAATGATATTGTTTTATTATAATGCATGGATTTTAAATTAACTCCAATTATTTAATGTATATGTGTGTTTATGTTTATTTGTGAGCTTGTGTTTATTTGTGAATATGTTTATATATTTGTGTGTGCATTTGTAGAAATGTTTGTGATTATGTATGTGTGATTGTGTGTGTGTGTGTGAATGTGTTTAGAGTGTGCTTATATTAACCTAGTTGTGCTTGCGGGGGTTGAGCTCTGCTCTTTCGGCCCGCCTCTCAACTATCAATCAACTATTTCTAACTACTAAGTAATTAATTTTTATTTTTGTTTTTTCACACACACACACACACATACACACACACACACACACACACACACACACACACACACACACACACACACACACACACACACACACACACACACACACACACATACACACACACACACACACACACACACACACACACACACACACACACACACACACACACACACAGGTGTGTGTGGTATTAGGTGAGTACACACACACACAAATATTATTAACTTGCTGTAGGTTGTATTCAGGAGCGATAGAACAAAAGAGGACTTACTAGCAAGGAAGAGAGGACTAGCAAATGTACAGAGGTTCAAAAAAGTATTCCTGCAGAGGGATATGACAAGGGACGAGACAGAGAGAGGGCAGCAGCTGTGAGGAGGGAGCGCAGGGAGAAAGAAAGGAATCAGGGAGCCACAACCCGGAGCCCTACAATCTCAGAGAGGAGCGGGGAACCCTCTACAAGCATCTCAACAGACACAGTGAGAGAAGCACTTCCCCCATCCTCCACCCAATAGATGTCCTCCCTCCCTCTCCCCGGGATCTCCCTTCTCCCCCACCCCCCAAGCCTTCCCTAATCCTCCATACCCTCCCTTCTCCCCACACACCCCCTAAACCCTCCAGTATCCTCCACCCTTCTGAGCCCTCCCTTCTCCCCCATTCTCCTCAGCCCTTCCTTTTACCTCATCCCCCTCGGCACTCCCTATCCCCAACCTCCCCCCCAAGCCCTCTTTCCTTTTATACCAACAAGCCCCCCATTCCCCCTCATTCCCCCAAGTTCTCCCTCCTCCCATAACCCCCCAAGCCTCCCCTTCTCCCACACTCTCCAAAGCCTCCCCTTCTCACCCACACCCCAAGCCTCCCCCGCTCACCCACTCCCCATGCCCTCTTTTCTCCCCAACCCCCCAAGCCCTCCCTCCCACACCACCCTCCCCGTACCAGATCCTCCCAGCCCCCGCACACCCCAGACCCCCCCAGGTCCCCCTTCATAGGCCCTCCTATCCCGGTCCTTCCCTGTTTCCCTGCTTCAGGGGAAGCAATAGGATCTGAGAAAGGACAGAAGAGAGTCAGCTTCAGGGTCATGTACTCGAACATAGATGGGATCACCAGCAAGGCAAGTGAACTACGGAAAAGAACACAAGAATTGAACCCAGATGTAATCGGACTCACAGAAACAAATCTCTCAGGCATCATAACGAATGCGGTGTTTCCCCAGAACTACACTGTAGTAAGGAAAGAGGGGGAAGGACGTGGAGGAGGTGGAGTGGCCCTACTAATGAGAAAGCTTCAAGGAGATGGTCATCCTGGGCTGCGAGAGATTCAGAGACCATATAACAGGCCACATGACATTGGGAGGACCAAAAGTAGTAGTAGCAGTGATATATAACCCTCCACCAAATGACAGAAGACCAAGGCAAGAGTATGACAACAACAACATGGCAGTTAACACTATAATTGAGAAGGCAGCCTCTGCTGCCTGTAGAAATAGATCCCATCTGCTCGTCATGGGAGACTTCAATCACGGAAGGATAGACTGGGAGAACAAGGAACCGCATTGAGGAGAGGATACATGGAGAGCCAAACTAATGGAGGTGGCGACAAGAAACGTTCTAAGCCAACATGTCAGGGAACCCACTAGGATGAGAGGAAACGATGAACCAGCGAGACTCGACCTAGTCTTCACTCTGAACGACTCCGACATAAGGGAAGTCGGCTATGAGGCCCCAGTAGGAATGAGCGACCACAGTGTACTGGCGTTTGAGTATCTGGTTGAGAAATGGTTATTGAACTTGAGGAGGGGTACTGAAAACAAAAAACTGACATTCCGAAAGGGAAACTATGAGGAGTTAAGAAAATTTCTAGCAGATATAACATGGGAAACAGAGCTCAAGGGAAAGACGGCCCACGACATGATGTACTTCATCACGCACAAGTGCAAGGAAGCAGCAAACAAGTTTGCCTTAGTCCAAAAAGAAAACAATGAAATGAAGATGAGAAATCCATGGTTTAATCAGAGATGTAGGCTAGCTAAGCAGCAAAGTAAAAGGGCAAGGAGAAACTATAGGAATACCAGGACATTTGAGAGCAGAGAAAGATACCAGAGTGCCAGGAATGAATAAGTCAGGATGAGAAGAGAGGCAGAAAGACAACACGAAAATGACATCGCAAGCAAGGCAAAGACTCAACCTAAATTGCTGCACAGCCACATCAGGAGAAAAACAATAGTAAAGGAACAGGTAATGAATATAAGGATAGGGGCTGAAGGATTCACTACAAACGACAAGGAAGTGTGTGAGGAACTGAATAAGAAGTTCCAGGAGCTCTTCACCTTAGAGAAAGGAGAGATTCCAGAGATAAGAGAGGGATAGGTAATAGTTAACCAGGAACCACAAGAAGAGTTTGAGATTACCAGTGGAGAAGTAAAGAAGCGCTTACTAGAGTTGGATGTGACAAAAGCTATAGGCCCAGATGGCATCTCCCCCTTGGATACTAAGGGAAGGAGCAGAAGCACTGTGCCTGCCACTCTCCATGGTGTATAACAAATCACTGGCAACAGGGGAACTGCCAGAAATTTGGAAGGCAGCTAATGTAGTTCCAATATACAAGAAAGGGGATAGGCAGGAGGCACTGAATTACAGGCCAGTGTCCATAAACTGCATACCATGCAAGCTGACGGAGAAGATTGTGCAAAGAAAGCTAGTGGAACATCTGGAGCGAAAAACTTTGTAACACAGCAACAACATGGGTTCCGGGAAAGCAGGTCCTGCCTCACAGAGCTAATTGAATTCTACGACCAGGCAACAAAAATCAGGCAAGAAAGAGAGGAGTGGGCAGACTGCATATTTTTGGATTGTCAAAAAGCCTTTGATACAGTACCACACAAGAGACTTGTGAAAAAGCTGGAGATGCAGGCTGGAGTGAAAGGGAAGGTACTCCATTGGATAAGGGGTACCTATGTAATAGAAAACAACGAGTCACTGTGAGGGGTGAGGTCTCGAATTGGTATGACGTCACAAGTGGAGTCCCGCAGGGATCAGTACTTGGACCAATAATGTTTCTGATATATGTAAATGATCTCCCAGAGAGTATAGAATCGTTTCTCTCAATGCTTGCTGATGATGCGAAAATTATGAGGAGGATTGAAACAGAGGATGGTAGTAGGAGGCTACAGGACGACCTAGACAGACTGAATGAATGGTCCAACAAATGGCTGCTAAAGTTTAACCCGAGTAAATGTAAAGTAATGAAACTAGGCGGTGGAAACAGAAGGCCAGACACAAGATACAGAATAAGAGATGAAGTACTTAATGAAACGGAAAGTGAGAAAGATCTAGGAATTGATATCACACCAAACTTGTCTCCTGAAGCCCACATAAAAAAAATTACGTCTGCGGCATATGCGAGGCTGACTAACATCAAAAGAGCCTTCAGGAATCTGTGTAAGGAATCGTTCAGAATCTTGTACACCACATTCGTAAGACCAATCCTGGAGTATGCGGCCCCAGCATGGAGCCCGTACCTTGTCAAGCACAAGACGAAGCTGGAAAAAGTTCAGAGGTATGTCACTAGAATAGTCCCAGAACTAAGAGGCATGAGTTACGAGAAACGGCTGCGGGAAATGCACCTTACGACACTGGAAGACAGAAGAGTGAGGGGAGACATGATCACTACCTACAAAATCCTCGGGGGAACTGACAGGGTAGATAAGGATAAACTATTCAACACTGGCGGTACGCGAACAAGGGGACACAGGTGGAAACTGAGTACCCACATGAACCACAGGGATGTTAGAAAGATCTTTTTTCAGTGTCAGAGTAGTTAGCACGTGGAATGCATTAGGCAGTGATGTGGTGGAGGCGGATTCCATACACAGCTTTAAATGTAGATATGATAGAGCTCAATAGGCTCAGGAATCTGTGTACCAGTTGATTGACAGTTGAGAGGCGGGACCAAAGAGCCAAAGCTCAACCCCCGCAAGCACAATTAGGTGAGTACACACACACACACACACACACACACACACACACACAAACACACACACAAACATACACACACACACACACACTCACACTCACACACACACACACACACACACACACACACACACACACACACACACACACACACACACACACACACACACACACACAGGAAGCAGCCCATAACAGCTGTCAAACTCCCAGGTACCTATTTTCTGCTAAGTAACAGGGGCATCAGGGTGAAAAAAACTCTACCCATTTTAGGTTCTCGCTGGCGCCGGGAATCGAACCCGGACCCCAAGATTTCGTGTCCGGCATGGTATCCACACAGCCAACGGCGCCCTTGGTGTGTGCTCATATGTGTGTGTTTTTGTGCGTGATTACTCGTGTATGTGTCTTTTTGTGTGATAACTCGTGTGTGTATTTCTTTGTGTTTGTTTCTCTGTGTGAATATTTTTTGTAAATGCGAATTTTATTTATGTTTGTTTGATTGTCTTTTTGTTATTGTTTCTGTTCATGTTTGTGTGTGTTTATTGACATATGCATTGGTTTGTGCATTTTGTATGTGTACATGATTTTGCTTGTGTGTGTGTGTGTGTGTGTGTGTGTGTGTGTGTGTGTGTGTGTATGTGTGTGTGTGTGTGTGTGTGTGTGTGTGTGTGTGTGTGTGTGTGTGTGTGTGTGTGTGTGTGTGTGTGTGTGTGTGTGTGTGTGTAAAAAAGTTGATTTGAATTGGAATTTATTTTGTGGAATGAGAAATAATATATAATTTCTTTATCCTTATTCCTGTCGTGATAATGTAATATTTCATCTATCAACTTTAACTATAAGTCTGCATGGGTCACCCGAGGAAGGACTTGCTTAGCTAACACGCCAGTGTAGTAAGCAGCTCATTCCTCACTCTGGGGGACTATATAAGAACAATTAACTAGGCGCGAGCAAACGCCAAGACCTCAAAAGTTTGAAATCCCCTTCACTTAGGTCATTGACCTTCGCATATCACCGGAGCGAATCAGGCAACAAGGCAGAACACAAAAAGAGCAATAAAATGTGTGAGGTGTAACGAAAAGACAGTGTTCAACATAACAGCACAGTTTATTCAACAAAGTGCTAACTACTACAACAACGAAAGAAATATCAATGACGTTACTCAAAATCCTTCCTGTGACACCTTCACTGACAGCTAAAAACCAGCCACGAGTGCTGCAAAATGAACTAACTTGAACATACTGAGTGATCACAGATGAATAAATCAAGCAAAACATACTAAGTCTATAATCACTATGCAACAACCACAAGGTAGGTTAGGAGACACATCTCCAATAACCTCCCATCAGTTACTCTCTGCTACTTGCAGTCCTCTCCTGCAAAAAACAGTTGCAATGCAATCAAACTACTAGCCTATCTATGACATGACAATGACTAATGGGGTTACTGGCTGCGCAAGTTTGGATAGTGGAATAAGTGAAATGGTTGAGGAATTGAGCTCGGAAAATTTCAAAAAAATATCTTTAATCCTTTTAACCTTTATTCCTGTCATGATATTCAATAAGGTCGCCTGAGGAAGGACTTGCTTAGCTAACACCCCAGTGTAGTAAGCAGCCCATTCCTCACTCTGGGACCGTTTATGAACAATTGACTAGGCGCGAGCAAACGCCGAGACCTCAAAAAGTTGAAATCCCCTCCACTTGGACCGACGACCTTCGCATATCGCCGAAGCGAATCTAAAGAGTAGGTCATGGGCTCTCACAACAATAATTTATTGTTGTGTGATGCGGTATATTTAGTCCAAAACCTATGAATCAGTTTCAATTTGATTAGTCGAGTGTGAAGAACACCTGCATAACAATTATAATGTGTGGGGTGTAACGAAAAGACAGTGCTAAACATAACTTAGTTTATTCAATAAAGTACTAACTACTACAACAAAAACAAAAGAAATATCAATGACGTTACTCGAAATCCTTCCTGTGACACTATCAATGACAGCTAGAGTTTTATTGTTGTTATTTCTTACCCATTGTAAGACTGCCTCATTGTCTGACCACACTACGATTTCACCAAAGTGAATATTATTGAGTGTTTTGGTCAGGCAATGAGCCAATCGTACTCCCACCAGCAATGCAGTTAACTCCATTTGAGGTAAAGATCTCTTCTTGATTGGAGCAACTCTTGCTTTAGATGTGAGTAAAAATGATTGTACATTATTGACTAAGTAGGCTGCAGCGCCATACGCTTTGCCAGAAGCATCGCAAAAAACGTGCAAATTTGTGGGTAAGTTTTGTCCTGAAGCATTACGAGGAAATTTCAAAACACCTAATTGATTGAAATCCGTTGAGAGTATTTGCCATTTATCTTGCAACTCAATTGGCAACGGATCATCCCATCCCATATGTTTCTGCCAGCATTCCTGCATGAGGAGTTTGCCAATTATTAATATAGGACTAGGTAAGCCTAAAGGGTCAAATGGTTGACTGACATACGAGAGTAATTTTCTCATGGTAAGGGATGAATTATTGGTTTGTACTGACTTGACATTCATCTCGTCAGTACCTGTGTTCCATTCCACGCCCAGAACTTTTATTTGATTAAGCACCTGATAACCCGGAAATTCTTTCTCGATTATCTGGTTTAATGATTTATTGTTTGAGGCCCATGATTGTAGTGGCATATTGGCTCCTAACAACTCACGGTTAGCCTCATGGTAGATTTCTACCAATTTGAATTTGCCATTAGTAGTTCAATGGAAATTATCGACATACAAATTGTCACTGATCTCAATTTTATAAGGGCTATTTGACTTCTTCAAATGTGTATCTAATGTGGCTTGAAGTACAAACAGTGAAGAAGTTGCTCCGAATAGCACAGAGGCAAACCGGCAGGTTATGATATCACTGTCAGGATCCAGTGGGTCTTAATCCAGAGAAATTTGGTGTAATTACGATCCTCCTCTTGCAAGCCTACTCTAAGGGGGTATAACTAGGTTAAATTAAATATTGTTCAATTTACTTAAAAATTTATTTTTGAAATGGTTATAGAAAGGGCTGCAACTGGTCTAAGTTGCACCATCACACCCTAAACAGAAAAGGAGAAAAAAAATACACAACGTATTATGCAACGAATTTTCAACATTTTCAAATAATTTCAGGGAACACATGTGTCAACTAAAATCATTTCTATAACACTCAGATATTAAAATTAGCATATTATAAAGGATTGTTATGATCAGTTTTATCAAAAAAGTGTTTAGTGCAATAATATAATTTTTCAAAGTTACCCTTCCAAAACCATGCAATATATGATGTTTATAAATTTTTATAAAATCAACAAATGGACTTTGGACTAAAATGTCTACAACATTCTGTAGAAGCACAAACTCTACATATAAGGTGTAATTTGCATGTAAATTGATTAATAAATGAAAGCTGAGAAACACCTTGAAGTTGTAAATTACTTACCTGAGTAAAATAAGATCAAAGTTCGGCCACCTGTAGCCGAGTTTGACATCGACCTATTTCGTTCATAATTGGCACCCTTGCAGATAGGCATCCATTGAGCAAGGTGTGCAAGTTCCATGCACATCCCCTGATAACAAACGAAAAAAAAAATTGAAAAAAAAAAAAAAAAAAATATTCATATATATATCCTGCACATACATATTACAATTATTACAAAATACCAAATTATAACACTAAAACATACTAACCTATTGACATTGGTCCGAATTGTGGGTCCTCAAGGTGGCACTGCATTGGGCACTAGTAGGCACCTGCATGATTGCTGGATCACCTTCCTCAGGAGCCTGTCTCGGCTTGTTGGAGGGAGGGAGGTCTAGGAAGGTGTGTGAGGAGGGTCTAGGAGGGTTGAGGAAGGTGTGTGAGGAAGGTTGAGGAAGGTTGAGGTGGTGTGAGAGGAAGGTTGAGGAGGTGTGGTGCGCCAAAATCTCTCACTGGATAATACTCTTCGCGCTAAAGCGGCTTTCTTTTACCGATAAAGACGGCGACCGGGTGCCAGATTTGCTGCTCTTATCTTCTGGCACTATCTCTTTATAAGAGTTTGTGCAGTAGACGCAAAATTGCGCTATTAGGAACGATAATGGAGCGCGCATCAGAACATATCCGCACTCTATCAGACACACGAGGTGACTGGGGGCTGGGACCTCCCCTATAGCACAGCAAGGGATGAGAAGGTTGCCAATGAGTGTATATTTACTCCTTATGCATACATCGATATTTACGACGTTATTACGAAAAATTTGACGTTTAGAACGTACGACGCAATACTCTTGGCGTGCCACAGCCGCGGGGCACCGGATTCTGCACAATTACGCATGGAAATGTACCATAAATACTTTAATTTATATCATAACATTATCGGGTTTGCGCCAAAGTGTTGCCAGAACGTTGTAGTATTTTTATAAATTTTTCAAAAAGATTCGATTTTTCCGAATTTTTGCGTTTGATAAGCCCCCAAATGCTTGTGTGCTTTGCAAAATTAAAGTAATTACAGTGAATTCTTAACTAACATATACAGTGCAGTAAGTGTTTAGTATTCTGAGGAACATTTAAGTGCAACCCGTTCTCGCAAATTTAATAAGTCAATATTGACTTATTAAATATGTGCATAGGTGACATACTTAACATAATAGTTTCCCTTGAAAAGCTTCATAGAAAACACCGACCTTACCTAACCTACTTAGTATGTTAAGATAAGCATCTTATTGCTTCGTAATTACAATTATTACCTAACCTATACCTATAATAGGTTAAGTAACAATTGTAATGACGAAGCTATAAGATGCTTATTTTAACATACTAAGTAGGTTAGGTAAGGTCGGTGTTTTCTATGAAGCTTTTCAAGGGAAACTATTATGTTTAGTATGTCACCTATGCACGCAACTAATAAGTCAATACTGACTTATTAAATTTGCGAGAACGGGTTGTTGAGTGATAAGTTTACTTTTATACAGTAAAAATGGCAAATATACCTCAGTTTCCTGCATTTGATCCTGATTGTGACCAGACAAACCTGTCACAGAGGTGGACCAAATGGCTTAAAAGGTTTGAAAATTTGTTGATAGTTTCAGACATCAAAAGTGCTGAAAGAAAACGTGCCTTTCTACTTCATTATGCAGGTGATTGAGTTTGTGACATCTTTGACACACTGGAAGACACTGGTGGTGCCAAAGACTATGACATTGCCAAAGCCAAATTAACTGAGCACTTCAAACCAAGACAAAATACTGCAATGGAAATTATGCATTTCAGGAGAGCCCGACAACTCTCTAATGAAACTGTGCATCAATACCACACACGTCTGCAGGGTTTAGCAGCCCATTGTGAGTTTGCTGATGTTGAAAAAGAAATCAAACAGCAAATAATTGAAACATGCACATCTACACGTCTCCGTCGAAGAGCTCTAGAACTTGTTGATGATGACAGTTCTCTTACTAAGATACTGGGTATTGCTCGTCGAATGGAAGATGCTGCACGTGATGCTCGTGTCATGGAGTGCAGTGCCAACAACGGTTCTGCCACTGTTACTAACAGTGATGAGGTACCTAAGGTTCAGGGAGGACACCGTGATAATAGAAGATATCATGGCAAACCTATCAGCAAATTTAGCCGAGAACCACATCACAACTGGAGTCTTGGAGCAAGACTAAAGCAGTCACAACGACCCACATCAGAGGGTGTCAACAATAAATGTTACAATTATGGAGGAGACTACCCACACCAAGATAATGTTTGTCCTGCTCAAGGTAAGAAGTGCTATGAGTGTGGAAAACTAGGTCATTTTGGTCCTATGTGTCGTTCTGCACTAAAGAAACCACAGTCAGTGAATAAAAGCACTGTAGGAGGATCAGGTCATAGGGGTCGAGGTGGTAAACGCAATATTGCACCTCATATCCAAAATGTTAATAATGTACAAGACAACATGTTATTACAACCAGTCTCAAATGACAGTGAATGTGATTACATTTATGGAGTACAAGCAATCACAGAATGGAATTATCTTCCAAACAACCCAGAGACTATAGTATACATTGCTGGTATTTGTCTCAAAGTTCTTATTGACACTGGATCAAACATTGACACCATTGCTGAATGTCACTATGAGAAATTTAAAAAACAGTTCCCAAAGCTTGAAAACTACAATGGTAAAGCCACTGCCTATGCTTCAAAGGTAGCCTTGCCAGTGATTGGAACTTTCACTGCAGAGATTAAGTCAAAGAATACAATGCTCACTACTACATTCCATGTTGTTAGGAATGCAAAGGAGTCTCTACTCAGTTACAAGACTTCAACCATATTGGGGCTACTTCAGCTTTCTAATGCTGTAGCAGTGGAATCTGCAAACAATGTTGATGGTATTGTTGCTGAATTTTCTGATCGATTTGAATCCATAGGTTGTTATACTGATTGCAAAGTACATCTGCATATCAACCCAGATGTAATTCCAGTTGCCCAACCACATCACCGACAGCCATTCCATACTCGCAAGAAAGTCGATGGATAGGCTGATGGAATGGAACTAGATATCATTGTACCAGTAACAGGCCCAACACCATGGGTAAGCCCAATTGTCACTCCACCAAACCCGAAGAATCCAGATGAGATACGCATCTGTGTGGACATGCGTGTTCCCAACAAGGCAATAATGCGTGAACGCCATCCTACACCCACTGTAGGTTAATATGATATACCGCCTGAATAGTGCAACTGTATTCAGCAAGTTAGATTTAAACAAGGGCTATCATCAGCTTGAACTTGATGATGAGAGTCGCTTCATCACAACGTTTACGACACATCGAGGTCTGTATAGGTACAAGCGCCTGAGTTTTGGTATTAACAGTGCTGCCGAGGTATTCCAGCACATCATCAGCCAGGTATTGCGAGATATACCTAATGCTGACAACATGTCTGATGACATCATTGTTTATGGCCGTACCCAAGCTGAACACGACAAAGCTCTTCGTGCAACATTGCAATGCCTACGAGACAAAAATCTGACGCTAAGCCGAGCAAAGTGTGAGTTCAGTCAACATAAAATTGAATTCTTTGGACATGTACTTAGTGACAAAGGTCTGTCTCCAGATCCTAAGAAAGTTGCAGATATCAAGAATGCTGCACCTCCTTCAACGTCCACTGAGTACATAGTTTTCTGGGAATGGCAAACTATTGTTCTCGCTTCATTCCAGATTTTGGTACCATTACGAAGCCTCTACGTGAGCTCCTGAAGAAAAATGCATCATGGTACTGGAGCGATATCGAGCAAAATGCATTTGATGCTGTGAAAGATGCACTAATAGAGAATGCGACTGCTGCGTACTTTGATCCATCAATGGACACTGAGTTAACTGTGGATGCTAGTCCTCTTGGTTTAGGTGCTGTGTTAGCCCAACACAAATCTGGTGAGGCAGATTCCAGAGTAGTAATTGCCTATGCCAGCCGTTCTCTCACAGATGTTGAGCAACGATATAGTCAGACAGAGAAGGAAGCTCTTGCTCTTGTATGGGGCTTTGAACACTTCAATGTGTATCAGCTTGGTGCACCCTTCAACACCATAGTCACTGACCACAAACCGTTGGAGACCATCTTCAATAATCCAAAGTCCAAACCACCAGCTCGCATTGAGAGATGGGCTCCTTGTCTGCAACCATACAACTTTACGGTGAAATACAAGCCGGGTGCAGGCAATCCCGCTGATTACATCAGTCGACATCCTGCCAACAGTTTCACCATCACCAAGCATCAGCAAGTTGCCGAGGAATATGTACACTCTGTAACCTGTGATGCAGTCCCTAAGGCTCTCACTCTTGATGAAATCCGTACTGCAACCCTAGAGGACCCAACTCTGCAAGCAACAGTGGATGCATTGACTAAGAAAAAGTTTCCACGCATCCCACCCGCAGGAGTTGACCAAGATGCATTCAAAGCACTTAAACGCATCCAGACAGAATTAAGTGTTACGCAACAACGCGACACTGTGCTGCGAGGTACTCGTATCACCATTCCAGCTGTTCTCCAGCAACGTGCTCTGAAGCTTGCACATCAAGGACACCAAGGTCTTGTTAGGACCAAACAGCTGCTACGAGAAAAGGTGTGGTTTCCTGGCATTGATCGTCAAGCAAAGGATATGCATGATGCCTGTGTCCTTTGCCAAGCTACAGTGGATACTTCAAGACCAACACCTCTACGACCTTCACCACTACCTGCTGCACCATGGACGGAAGTATCGATGGACTTCTGTGGACCGCTACCAACTGGAGAGTACTTGATGGTAGTCATTGATGATCACTCACGTTATCGAGAAGTAGAAATCATCACTTCCACATCTGCAAAGGCTGTCATCCCGAAACTCGACAAGATCTTTTCAAACTTTGGCATTCCTGAAGTTGTCAAGACAGACAATGGACCGCCATTCAATGGACAAGACTTCGTCAACTTTGCTGAGCATATTGAATTCAAACACCGCCGTGTGATGCCACTACATCCTCAAGCAAATGGAGAAGTCGAGAGATTCATGGAACCTCTCATGAAAGCGGTACGCAGTGCTCATGCCGAAGGACGATCCTAGAAACCAGCTATGTATGCTTTTCTCAGGAACTACTGTGCAACACCGCATGGAACACTGGGCAAGTCGCCTGGTGAAATCTTGTTTGGACGTCCTATGAGAATCGCACTACCTGTCATGCCAGCTGAGGTAACGGATAAACGTCTCGCTCAGAAGGATGCACTAGCCAAGGGCAAAATGAAAATTGCTCATGATCAACGTGCAAAGGAACATTTCATAAAGGTTGGAGACACAGTTCTAGTTAAAAAGAAAAAAGAGGGAAAGCGAGATATGCCGTATGATATGATCTGGCAGGGATACCACCACCGCACGAACTGCAATTAAAAATCGGCGTGCCAATTATCATGTTACGAAATATCAACCAGCGAAAGCTTAGCAACGGCACGCGGCTTGCAGTAAAAAATTATTCAGCAACGTCGTAGAAGCAACAATCTTGACAGGATCTTTCAAAGGTGAAGATGTCCCCATTCCTCACATTCCTATGATTCCAACGGATTTGCCATTTCAATATAAGAGATTGTAATTCCGAATTCGACTGGCGTTTGCAATCACCATCAACAAAGCTCAGGGTCATTCTTTAGAATTGTGCAATTTAGATCTAGACACAGATTGCTTCTCACAATTATATGTTGCGTGTTCTAGAGTCGGCAATCAGACAATCTCTATATCTTCACAGACAGTGGAACAAGAAAAAATTATTGTATACCCACAGAGATTGTGAAATTAAACATGTTAGAAACGTGCATTTTCTCTTTTCTTTCTTTTCCATTTAACCAAACTAAGCCACAGTAATGTGTGGCGGTTACAGCTAGTATATATATAAAAACTGAAATGTTTGTTTGTTCAAAATCGCTAATCTCTGAAAGTTCTTCACCGATTGCTTTAAAATTTAGACACAAAGTTCCATTCGCATCCGTGCATGTTCTTATGTACATACTATATAGATGTCACATCTATGCCGGGAAAGAATGTGCTTTTTTGAAAAACGGTGTTTTTCATGTGTTTTTCATGTGAGGGAAATCTTCGAAACCTCTTTACCGTTTTCTTTTTAATTTTGACTCAAGGTTGCATTCAAATAGGCGCATGTTTTTTTATTTACCTACTACATTCATGCCTCACCTGTGACAGGAAAAAACATGATTTAAAAAAAAAAACAGCACCATCTGTTAGACGTAAGACCAAACACATTGTAATTTCTAAGTAAATAAGTAAGTAATTATCAAAAGAAGTCACCAAATTGGGAAGGCTATGTAACACCATCAAATGTGCAGAATAATCAGAGGGCGCTAAATATCACCTAAGATGCCAATACGAGAGCAGAAATGCATAAGGCGAACGATATCAAAAGTATCCGAATCATCAAGAACACTTTCGAGAGACAAGCAACCACGGGGGACAGTCGAAAAAGAAAACACATGCTTGTCCCGGAAGTCAGGACATTCAATAAGGATATGCATGGCAGTAAGTGGGACAATGCAATTAGGACAGTAAGGAGCAAGGCAGCGCTCCATCAAGTGACCATGAGTTAATTAAGCGACTATGGCCAATACACAACCTCGCCAGAGCCATTTCCCATCGCCGGTTATGGTGGCAGGAGGACAGCATAATGGCCACACAACTTTTAAGAGTACGTAGTTTGTTACCAGTAACAGACGATCAACAAGCCTGCCAATGGGTAAGTAGGGAGTTTAACGATGTAGACTGTCCCCTCCATTTTGGGATGGAGGTATTTCGGCCCCGTCGAAAGTTGTAATAACGTTGCAGGAACGTTTGAGGCAATATAGGGTGGTGGAAGGGGACGTGTTGCTAGATGTACGATAAATATAGGAAGAGAGAGGTGCGTAAGGTTGTGTGAAAATTGTGTGAGAACGTTGTGGAAGCGTATTGAATGGTTTTCTTGAAGAAGAAGAAAAAGTAAGACTGTGATTGGCTGAGAGATGAAGGGGAGGACCAAGAAGTGGTCGAGTGTAGTGTGTATGGTCGTGAAAGGGTCGAGAGAAGGTCGTGCTGCTTTTTTTTGTTGGAAGATGAGAAGAAAGAGTGTGATTGGAGGAGGGTGTTGAGGGAGGAGTCTGAAGTCAGAAGATGAAGGTGATTGGGTGAAAGATCATAAAATTTGTAAGCTCCTCCCCCAGTATTTTTGTCAGAGAGAGAGAGAGAGAGAGAGAGAGAGAGAGAGAGAGAGAGAGAGAGAGAGAGAGAGAGAGAGAGAGAGAGAGAGAGAGAGAGAGGATTTTGGGGACCGGATGTGTTTTTAGGAGCGTGATGAGAAGATGTAACACAAGGTTAGAATTTAGAACAATATAGAATAAAGAAAAAGGTTCAAAATGAGAGAGAGGGAGAGTATAGGAAGAATAAGTAGCAAACCCCCTAGGAAACAGCAGCAGGAGCAGGAAGCAGCAAGAGCAGGAGTCGTAACAAAAACCTATAGGAAGCAGCCTCAGGAGGAGCAGCCTCAGGAGGAGCAGCCTGAGGAGGAGCAGCCTCAGGAGGAGCAGCCTCAGGAGGAGCAGCCTCAGGAGGAGCAGCCTCAGGAGGAGCAGCCTCAGGAGGAGCTGGAAGCAGCAGGAGCGGGAATAGTAACAAAATCCTGCAGGAAGCAGCAGCAGGAGGAGGAGTAGGAGGAGGAAGCAGCAGCAGCAGCAGAAGGAGGACGAGCGGTAAAAAAAAAATCCAGGAAGGAAGAGGCGGAGCAGGAGTTAAGAAGCATTTTATCAGTAAAATAATGTAAACTTATGTAAGCGGAGCGGTAAGCGTAGAGGTGCTTCTCTGGTGGGGTATAAACGAGTACTGATGTAAGAATGAGCACGCGGTCAGGTGTGGGCCATTAGCGCACGCGAACAGTTCACCCCGGTCATGATCGGTACCTTTGTCTCAGCACTTTTTAAGCCACGCGGTGAGCTAGTCCTGGGCAGGCGTGCTCCCGCGCACACACTCGCCCAGTCAGAGCAGCAGAGAGGCAGTGTAGCTCACTTTAGGGAGGAAGAATATATGTAATAGTTCGAAAACTGTAATATTTAACAGGAGAGCAACCGGAGCGGCACAATTCACGTCTTTTCCAGACCACTTAAAGTAATGCACTAAGAGGCATAATCTCACACACTTGGGGATATTACCGCGCACGCGAACCATATCACACAGTCAATTCTTTGCTTGTGAAGTAAGACACGTGACTCAGGTATGCAGACTATCACCATGCTAGGCGGGCGGGCCTGCGTTCCTGCCATGATAACATGTTTCTTTGTTTCGTTATATGACAAAGAAAGGTGCATTCGCCACGTGTCAGCAGACCTCTGATGTGGAGCTGTAAGCATACGTGCTTTCTCGGTGTAATATAAGACATTACTGAGGGAAGATTTGGAGTGCGCTAACAGGTGTTCCTCATTAGCGCGCACAAACCACTACCTTTGCCTCAACCTCACGGTCAGCCAGGCAGTCGCGCGTACGCGACCACGTGCTACTTCTTTGTTTCGTGTCAGCAGGTTTGTGGTGCAGACCGGTAAGCACACGTGTTTCCCAGGTGAGATATAAACCATTACTGAGGGAAGATGGGGGCATGTGGTCATGTATATCTCATTAGCGCACACAAACCATTACCTTTATCTCAGTAAATTTTTATGCTGAGCTATCCGCTGGTCCCAGAACGTCGTGCGCGCATGCGACCACGCTCACCTTATCATCACACACATACACACACACAGACACACACACACACACACAGACACACACAGACACACACACACACACACACACACACACACACACACACACACACACACACACACACACACACACACACACACACACAGTGTGTGGATTAGTGGATTACATACTGGTGGATTACATACTACATACTGGTGGATTACATACTACATACTGGTGGATTACATACTACATCACAAACACTTACTCAGAGGTAGCGAAAATTACTACAACGTATATATTGACAAATTCATGACGAAGGAGGAACAGATTGCCCACAGAGCAAGCAAACAACAATACAACTCTTCCCATTTGAGAGTAGCTACACACCCCAGTGCTAATCCACCCCATGCTAACCAGCTCACACCTGCTTCTCAGGTCACCCCTTCCCCAAATCAGCCGCCCCTGCTTATCTCCCCAACACATTCCTTGACCCCTCTGACCCCACTGCAGTCAAATTCATCCCACATTCCAAGGACCCCCTCATCACCTCAACCCCCAAAACCTGTCCAGCCCTCATCCCCTCAACCCCCAAAACCCACCCAGCCCTCATCCCCTCAACCCCCAAAACCCACCCAGCCCTCATCCCCTCAACCCCAAGAACCCACCCAGCCCTCATCCCCTCAACACCCAAAGCCTACCCAGCCCTCACCCCTCCTCATCCCCTCTCCTTCCATGTGACCCCCCACCCTTGCGAGGGGGGTGGGCGGTTCCCCCCACCCCCTCTATCCTTCCCCCTCCCAACCTCTCAACCTCTATCTGACTCCCAACCTTACGCTATCTCCCAACCCCTCTATGCCCTCCCTAATCTTCAGACCCAGTATGCCCTTCCTACTCCAGACCTACCTACCCAGGCTTTACCCCAGACCCTCCTACCTACCTTCCTAGAAGCCCAGCCCTCAGTAGCCCCCCAAGCACCCCTCCTGACCTTTTACACCCCCCGGACCCCCCAAGACACCCCTCGGATCCCCCCGGACATCCCCCGGATCCTCCCCGCCCCCAGTCATCCCCCAGACACCCCCCAGATCCCCCAGATCCCCCCTGCCCCCAGTCACCCCCCAGACACACCCCAGATACCCCCAGACCCCCAGAGAAAGGGAGAACTCTGGTACAAGAGTTTCCATGAAGAATCTCAAGGTTTGGTACACCAATGCTGATGGGGTATCTAATAAAGCAGAAGAGATAAAAGAAAGAGTGAGTGAAGCAGATCCTGACATAGTTGCAATTGTGGAAACTAAAATTAATGACATGATCTCAGATGCAATCTTTCCTGAAGGGTACCAGGTGATACGAAAAGAGAGGACACAGAGACAGGGAGGGGGAGTAGCACTCCTAATAAAGCGGAAATGGAAGTTTGAAGACCTGGGAAATCGAGTTACCAATGAGTGCACAAGCTTCATACATGGAACTCTGACAGTAGATGGGAGGAAGATTGTGATCTTTGTAATCTACAATCCCCCACCAAACAGTAGAAGACCCAGGCAGGAGTATGATGACAACAACAAAGCATGTATAGATGAACTGCAGAAGGCAGCAACACTAGCCCACAGAATGAGAGCGAAGCTGCTGATCATGGGGGACCTAAATCATGGAGAGATAAATTGGGAATCAAGGAATCCCCATGGAGGGGACGAAACGTGGGGAGCAAAACTAGTAGATGTTATAGACAGGAATTTCCTGACACAACATGTGAAGGAAGACACAAGGGAAAGAGGAGGAGATGCACCGAGCCTATTAGACCTGATTTTCACCCAGAACGAAGAAGATATCGAGAATTTAGAGCATGAAATACCTCTAGGGGCCAGTGACCATTGTGTCCTAGACCTAGATTCAGGAAGCTCTGTGTATTTCTTCGTAAGTGGGTTTGCTAAGAAGGTTCCTAAGTGCGCCCTAAGAAGATGCTTAGGTGCGATTCAATAAGGTCCACTTAGGAAGAAAATTGTTGGTTCACCTGCGTGCCGAGAGAGGTCACTACTGTGTTTCGTTTGGCCAATCAGAGAGCAGCAACATTCTTCATATTGAAGATTTAGCGCTGGCTTATCGGAGCTCTACTGCCTCCTATTTACGTCGAATTTTCTTATAAAATTAGTATATTTCGAAGTAAAACAATGTTTTTTCAACTTCTACAGCCAGCACCGACATTGTATTAAACAAATATGTTACATTTGTTGTTTACGTACGTAATTCTAAGAGATACTGTGTAGCTGTCCTTGTTGCTCGGAAGATGCGCTGACAATCATTGTATATATTTACTGAATTTACCTAAGGGCCACTAACTATCTAGTGGCCTCGAAGAGGACAGAAAGCCGGCGGCTTGTTAAAGGGTCCGCCAATTGTCTTAATGATATTTTTTAGCTGGAATTTGGCATTTACGGCTTCAGCGGGTAGGCGGTTCCATGAGTTTATAGCTCTCTTGGTGGAAAAAAAACATCTGTTTTCAGTCCTACTTGAGAGAACATACTCTCCAACACTATATCTGTGATTGTCCTGTTATCAGTGACTTCATACCAAATGGTATGAGGTATTTTGAGCTCTGTAATTACTTCATACACTCAGGAATATTGGAAGATATTCTTGTGCTGCACCCAGATTTTGCCAGTGGGGGCTAATAGATCAGCATTAAGTATTTTGTTCTCTCCTAATTCCATGTATAACTGGTCATCCTGTGAGGTGATGATGTTGGATGAGCTTGTAGCTGGTTTTTGATCTACACTGTGTGGTCCTTTATACACAATAGGGAAGCAGCACATTGCTGTGTATACCTAAACATGTTTAAAAATACATTGTTTGAGAGGAGTCTGGTAGAAACTGGTAAGAGTAATTATAATATAATATTTCCATGATTCAGTGCTTACCTCTTGTGAAAATTGCTTAGAGTTGTTTAGTCAGAGTTTATTTGTTTTTTTGTATTGAGGATGGTATTTTCTAAATTGATTCCATGTACAGTATGTCTAACCATCCTGTGAGATGGGAGTATTAGATAAACTTATAGCTAGTTTTTTATCTACACTGTGTAATATTCCATATAGAATAGGGTAGTAATACATTGTTGTGTATACCTAATCATCTTAATAAAAAAATCAGTAATATAGATTTTAAATTATAGTTTGTATTATTACAAATTCAGTACTGTATTATCCTTATTAAATCATGTTGACCATGGATCATTAAGATCTCATGTTGATATGTAATAGTCATATTTCTTTTGAACTGCTAATCCATGCTAATCATTCATTAAATTGTGCATTATGTCTCAATTTTTCACTTCCTTGGATATACTGTACAGTACAAAAAGATAGGATAAAAATAAACTTGTAATATTTCTTTCATTATATTTTTCATTTAAATAACTCCCTTAATATTTTTACAGCTGACAGGATTTGTTTTACCATACAGTATTATAGTCTGATGGTTGGTGGTGGTGTCGTCGTTGATCCTTCTCTACGGACAACCCAACCCACAACTCGGTAGAGTGCTTATACCTCTCTAGGAGATCACACTAGGCGCTTCTGGCTCTTGGAGAGGGGCTCAACGTCACACGTTTAGGGGATGCGGCTCCAACACTTAGCCTCGTTGTCACGTGCACACACCCACTCGAGCCGCCGTGACTCCCCACTCTCTCCTTATGAGATATGATCTCCTGAATCCCCTATGACTTGCTAGTATTACCTCCTACCCTGTCCACAGCAGTGGTTCTTGGTTCTTTCTCTCTCTCTCTCTTCTTCTGTACTATTTCATGGGAAGCCTCACTAGGACAAGGGCAAACACCAGCAAATTGGGATACATTTACTGGACAAAGCACATACACGATACATACACACATATAATAATAATGAATCCTATACTCTATAATATTACAATCAGGTTGCACTCCAACATCATCAGAACTCTATCATCAGCTTATCAAGTGGTACCCTATCTCCTGGTTCACCACCTGATACTATCAACCTCCTCAAGTAGATCAAGTATACATACACTGTTGCACTACCAACAAGAGAAATATATATATATCTATAAATGTGTACAAAGAAAATCAGCATTTGAATGCAATAACATATATCAGTATAAATGTTCATTGATACACAACGATGATCAATCGATCACTCTATCAGTCCTAGAACGCATACGTCTGTAGGTAATCCAGCCTACGACTGTAACTCTAAACTTCAGTATAAAACACTCCTTGACATAAGAATGCAAACAACCACTCACCTCTCACTGCGTCTTGCACACTAATGACAACCAAACACTATCAACTCCCTACAAGTAATCCACCAGAACTTCCCTTCCACCTCTGGAAGTTCACTACCCTGATATCTTCAGGTTCTTCTGGGCTTCACTACCAGGATCCTCTGCAGCTCCTCCAGGCTGCTATCATGAAGTTTCCTTGAGCAACTATGGTGCTTCACCCTTCTGCTGGGGTCCTCCACAGCTCTCCTGGCTGCTACGCCATGAAGTTTCCTCGAGCAATTATGGTGCTTCACCACCTCTACAGAAGCACGTGACACTCCTCTTCACTGCTTCTCACAGCTCGACGTCCTCTGCTCCACTACCTTGGAGTCTCATCAACTACTTCATCTGTGCTGGCTTCGAAGTTCTCAGCAACTTCTTCCCCAAAGACAAACCTGCAACCCATTGACACTCCAATAAAATTGTTTCCCCTTTAACACATAAACAAAAATAACCACACAATATGCTTGCCTCAAACCTCTATCTGTCCTCTACATACAGTGAGAGTGGACTCCCCCGTTTTGGGCGGGTCCATACTCCACCTCGCCCGGCGGCGGTCCTCAATCACGCTGGAAGGGTCCTTCGCCGTCAGGAGCCAGGCTCCCTCAGTTGTCCGCTCGCGCTCAGAGGGGACGGACGTCGCTCCGTGTTCCTCCCTCTCCACTCTCTTATTTCAGGCCTTCTGCCTGATTAAAACATGTCTAACTTATCAATAACTGTTGCTACTGTCGCTGGGCACACGACCAACTACAAGCAATCACTATGAACTGGCGTATATCGTGCTTACCACAGATCGTCTGGTCGAGGGCGCTCCTTCCTCTGACGAGGCTTGGTCAGGGCGCTTCCACGGCCCACAATAATGTCTCTGGCCGGCTTGATACTCTCTTCTTCGACCAGGACTTGAGACCACAACGTTCCCAGCTCAGCTCCACAGCTGGCACGTCTACACACTTCTCTTCTCTTCGAGATATATCACAAGGGGTTCCCCTTCTGGCGGGAGCTCGAACGGAGCGCGGCTTTCCCCTGCGATGTCTGGCACTCAAGTGAGGTCAAAGCCCCTCCAGAAGCGAGCCTCACGCCTCCAGCAAAATGTCCACATCTCCTAGCCAGTCATTTATCTGTTTTCTTCTTCATTGCCCAAAATCTCAAACTGTTATACATATCCAAGCAACTATTTTACATATGGGTTATCACCTCAATATTTGCTAGACCTTCTAATCAGGTCAGGCTTGCTGAATAACTCTCAAGGAGGGAGACTCGTTTCTCCTGCAGGCTGAGATCATAACACTCCCCTCCCCTTATTTTTGAGAGTTATTCCAGTGGCAAAGCTCGGGATAATACATCCGCCACCACACTGTCTCGTTCTTCAACCGATTGGTTCGACCGGTTGATCTGCTTACGTACCCCCTTAGGAGTCTACAATTAGTTCGTTGCACCTTGCAACATCTGGCTCACAACTCTCCAGAAACATGATCTTTTCATAAACGATCTGACCTCTCTGGCACCTCTTGGCTAGGCTGTCCTCCTTGGACGCCTGCACTCCATCGGTCCACTCTACTTACTGTCTCCACCCTCCGTTTTCTCGACTTTTTCTCTTCACATCCAGAGTCAGACATCTACTGTCTGTACCTCCTCTGTCGTCTTCACACTTCCATCTACTGCCGTTATACTTTCGTCTCCTGTCATCATACTTCACTCCCTCGTCTTCACCGACGATACTCCCTTTCGTCTCCTCATTTATCCGAGACATCCTGTTTGACTTCCATCGAGTCCTCGGCTTTCTTCTACTCCTCCATGCTTGTATCATCTTCCTCTTCTCACACTTCTCACCTCTATACAACTCCATTTCTTCTCTTTCAACTCTTCTTCGTTCCCTAAAAGTTTCTTCGAGCATTGTACTACATCCAACAGCACTCGAACGTACATGTCGCTTTATCTCTCCTAGAGTGCTCGTAAGCATCTCTCCACACATACTGTCTCTTCTCCTTTCATTTTCTCGGCTATTACTCTTCTTCACTATCTCTCCTCCACGTTTTCTGTGAAACATGTCAACTCTTGACATCTCCCACAACTTAACTCCACTATCCATATGCCTCTGTGCTCGTGGACAACTTGACGCTCTACTCTCGTCCTCAGTATGTCCACATCTTTCCTCATTCCTACTCAGCACAGTTGCATTCGTCTTCCGACCCTTAATTTCAGCAGTCTGGGCTCTACTCAGGTCCGCTCTCTTCACATGAGTCTTCCTCGGCTGGGCCATCTTCACTTTTGACCTCACCAAGACTTCATTCTCCTGGGCTGGACCTTCATCAAACAGCCACGCTATATCTACGTCGATATCTTCTACCGGTTTAATCGACACTGTCTCATCTTCTCCAGCGTCTTCCTTGTCGGCCACCTCTGCCTTCATCACTACCGAGACAGGGTACTCAATGGCTTGGCGGTCTCCTGACTCATCTCCTCGGATGTCAGTCAGGTTCACACTCTCAGGTGTCCCACCCGTGCCGTGGCCTTCTGGGCACTCCTCTGGCACAGTCTCCGTCATGACTCTTGTCAACACCTTTGTCCCGCACAAGTCATTCCCCAGGATCACTTGGACTCCTGGAATAGGTATGTCGGGGCACACTACCAACATCACCTCTGCCGACACATATTCCGACCTTAGCTGGACAGTGCATACGGGCATGTCACTCTCCGACAATAACCCATATACTTTCATCTTACTCCTGCCAGCTAACCGTCGATTATTCCCAATCAGGCTTCTCATAATCAAGCTCTGATTAGCTCCGGTATCTCTTAAGATACCCACTTCTACCTCAGGTTGGCTTCCTATACTGATCCAACCTTTGCTCATGAACGGCCTATACCTCTCGTTCACTAAGTTTGGTCTCTGTGGTTTGTCTTGGAACACAGTGGCATATTTACCTCGGGGGTCACACATGGCCAGGGTCACAACTCTCTTGCCCTGCCGACAGTCTCGCATCACGTGACCCAATCCGTTATAATTGTAACATCTCATCTGGGAAAAGTCTCTTCTATATGTACCAGAGTAGCTCTGACTCTGCCCACTCGTATTGGAATTCCTCGGGCCAGACGTACTACTCGTACTCTGTGGAGCTTTACTGGACTCTTGATTCCCTGGATAACGATTAGTTTCTCGTTTGGCTCCTCCATCCTCACTTTCAGACGAAGTGCGCGACCTACTCTTCTGAGTTTTAGGGTACTTACTTTTATCTGCCCCTTTATCAAAATTCTTCTCACCCCAGACTCTTCTGGGTCTTTCATAATTTCTTCCTCCCTAGACTCCATTGGGTCTGCCATTGCTGCATCTCGCCTCGCTTCTCACTCTGTTCTCCCTTAAGCTCTTGTATGCTTCAGTAATCATATCCGCCCTATCTGCGGCATCTTTCACCTCCTTTATCCCTGCTTCTTGGATCTTGAACTTTGTTTCGGGATGCATCATCCCCAAAAACTTCTCCATGACCATCAGTTGCTTCAGTTCAGCGTAAGATCCAACTCCAGCAGCCTCAATCCACTTCTGGAATCGTCTTTCCAGATCCCTTGCTGTCTCAGCAAACGTACATGCTCCAACCTTCACCATCTCTCTGAAGCGCTTTCTATAAGCTTCTGGGGTTAACTGAAACGAGCGCAATATGCTGCTCTTTACTGTGGCATAATCCTGGCACTCTTCCAGTGACAATTGGGTGTATGCCTCCCTGGCTGCACCGGTCAATCTCAACTGGACCAGCTGAGCCCATTCCTCCTGTGGCCACTCCTTGATGCTGGCTACTTTTTCAAAATGCTCGAAGAAGCTCTCTGCCTCTTCGGGAACAAACAAGGGAATGTCCTTCTCCCTAACCCTAACATCTGGTGAATGTGATACCTGGGTGGTGCTCTCTGGCAGCCCATGTTCAATCCTTTGCTCAGCCAAGGTTCTATTCGCTTCTATCTGCATTTGTTTTGTTCTCTCTTTTTCTTTTCCGATCTGGGCTTTTTCTTTTTCGACCTCTAGTCTTGCTTTCTCTTTTTCTTTCTCTTGTTCCAACTCCAGTTCCCTCATTTTGGTTTTCTCTTTTTCTACTTCCCTTTTCATCTGGAGTTCTAACTTCATCTTTTCCAGCTGGAACTGTCTCTCTTTGTCCTCTCGTTGTTACTGCATCTGGAGCTCTAACTGAAATCTTTCCAAGCTCCTATTTCGGCTACTCCTGCTACTGCGGCTACTCTTGCTGCTCCTACTCGATCCCTGGGATCTCACTTCATCCTGCCCATCATCCTCCTTTCCACTTTCATCTCCTTTCTGGGCTCCTTGCTCTGCCGCTGCACTTTTGGCTCTTAACTGCCTCAGGATCTCATCCTTCATCCCAGCTACTTTAGATGCTTTCAACCTAATGCCACATTTTTCTGCTATTTGTTTCAATTGATCCCTCGTGCAACCTTCTAAGTCCTCAGGCTTGCCTGACTCCACAAACGCTTGCATCTTATCCATCTTGTCCTGTGAGTCTTCCCAAGAGAGAGAGTAAACACCTGTGGTCACACAGTTTATCTATTTCAGCAAGGGTGCACAAATCCACTCTTGGACAGGGTGTGGGTGTGTCAGTTCACTCTCCCGGACACAGGCCCCCAATTTATTATAGTCTGTTGGTTGGTGGTGGTGTCGTCGTTGATCCTTCTCTACGGACAACCCAACCCACAACTCGGTAGAGTGCTTATACCTCTCTAGGAGATCACACTAGGCGCTTCTGGCTCTTGGAGAGGGGCTCAACGTCACACGTTTAGGGGATGCGGCTCCAACACTTAGCCTCGTGTTCACGTGCACACACCCACTCGAGCCGCCGTGACTCCCCACTCTCTCCTTATGAGATATGATCTCCTGAATCCCCTATGACTTGCTAGTATTACCTCCTACCCTGTCCACAGCAGTGGTTCTTGGTTCTTCTCTCTCTCTCTCTTCTTCTGTACTATTTCATGGGAAGCCTCACTAGGACAAGGGCAAACACCAGCAAATTGGGATACATTTACTGGACAAAGCACATACACGATACATACACACATATAATAATAATGAATCCTATACTCTATAATATTACAATCAGGTTGCACTCCAACATCATCAGAACTCTATCATCAGCTTATCAAGTGGTACCCTATCTCCTGGTTCACCACCTGATACTATCAACCTCCTCAAGTAGATCAAGTATACATACACTGTTGCACTACCAACAAGAGAAATATATATATATTCTATAAATGTGTACAAAGAAAATCAGCATTTGAATGCAATAACATATATCAGTATGAATGTTCATTGATACACAACGATGATCAATCGATCACTCTATCAGTCCTAGAACGCATACGTCTGTAGGTAATCCAGCCTACGACTGTAACTCTAAACTTCAGTATAAAACACTCCTTGACATAAGAATGCAAACAACCACTCACCTCTCACTGCGTCTTGCACACTAATGACAACCTAACACTATCAACTCCCTACAAGTAATCCACCAGAACTTCCCTTCCACCTCTGGAAGTTCACTACCCTGATATCTTCAGGTTCTTCTGGGCTTCACTACCAGGATCCTCTGCAGCTCCTCCAGGCTGCTATCATGAAGTTTCCTTGAGCAACTATGGTGCTTCACCCTTCTGCTGGGGTCCTCCACAGCTCTCCTGGCTGCTACGCCATGAAGTTTCCTCGAGCAATTATGGTGCTTCACCACCTCTAAAGAAGCACGTGACACTCCTCTTCACTGCTTCTCACAGCTCGAGGTCCTCTGCTCCTCTACCTTGGAGTCTCATCAACTACTTCATCTGTGCTGGCTTCGAAGTTCTCAGCAACTTCTTCCCAAAGACAAACCTGCAACCCATTGACACTCCAATAAAATTGTTTCCCCTTTAACACATAAACAAAAATAACCACACAATATGCTTGCCTCAAACCTCTATCTGTCCTCTACATACAGTGAGAGTGGACTCCCCCGTTTTGGGCGGGTCCATACTCCACCTCGCCCGGCGGCGGTCCTCACTCACGCTGGGAGGGTCCTTCGCTGTCAGGAGCCAGGCTCCCTCAGTTGTCCGCTCGCGCTCAGAGGGGACGGACGTCGCTCCGTGTTCCTCCCTCTCCACTCTCTTATTTCAGGCTTTCTGCCTTATTAAAAACATGTCTAACTTATCAATAACTGTTGCTACTGTCGCTGGGCACACGACCAACTACAAGCAATCACTATGAACTGGCGTATATCGTGCTTACCACAGATCGTCTGGTCGAGGGCGCTCCTTCCTCTGACGAGGCTTGGTCAGGGCGCTTCCACGGCCCACAATAATGTCTCTGGCCAGCTTGATACTCTCTTCTTCGACCAGGACTTGAGACCACAACGTTCCCAGCTCAGTTCCACAGCTGGCACGTTTACACACTTCTCTTCTCTTCGAGATATATCACTAGGGGTTCCCGTCTGGCGGGAGCTCGAACGGAGCGCGGCTTTCCCCTGCGATGTCTGGCACTCAAGTGAGGTCAAAGCCCCCTCCAGAAGCGAGCCTCACGCCTCCAGCAAAATGTCCACATCTCCTAGCCAGTCATTTATCTGTTTTCTTCTTCATTGCCCAAAATCTCAAACTGTTATACATATCCAAGCAACTATATTACATATGGGTTATCACCTCAATATTTGCTAGACCTTCTAATCAGGTCAGGCTTGCTGAATAACTCTCAAGGAGGGAGACTCGTTTCTCCTGCAGGCTGAGATCATAACAACAGGTGCATTATTTGTTAAAAAAAATTTGGTTTATTGTTACACACAATGGTGCTACATAGCCTTCCCAGCTTGGTGCCTTCTTATAATACTTACTGATTAAAAATAAATAATAAATACATTTTATTCAGGAAAAGTACATACAGTTGATTTACAAACATAATGTTGGATTTATAGACAGAGCTAGTACATACAATACCTAAAGCCACTAATACTCATAGCATTTCGGGCAAGGTGTGGGGGGAAAAAAACACAGACTGAAACTTAATAGTAATCGGGATTAGGTATAAATTGTGTTGAAAGAAGGAATAAAAAACACAAAAAGGGGGTTAACATAGCATAAATCAGCAATTGCACATGTTGGTGAACAGCGTTGTTTAAAAAATAGCAAGACATGGGTTGACATTTAGGAGGTAAGTTAGGTTACATGGAGTTAATTAGGTAGTACTTGGTTTAACTCTTAAACTGGTTGAGAGAGGTACAACCTTTGTCATGATTCGGGAGGTCATTCCACATTCTGGGTCCCTTGATTTGTAGAGCACTTCTAGTTTGGTTACACACAGCCAAATTGAGTAACAGGAAGAGGTCTTGGACACAAATTTGTTCATGCTAAATGTAGAGGAATCAGCTGAGTATTCCTCAAATAAAATAAGTTGCCTCAGCTTATAAGGTAAATAAAATAAGCATTTCTCAAATAAGTAGCTGCCTCACCTCACTGCCTTACTGCTACATAGCCTTCCCGGCATGGTGCCTTCTTTTGATAATTACTTGTTCCACACCCAAATTGTATAACAGGAAGAGGTCTTGGACCCCTACTTCCCTCTCTCTTTTTAATAATCTATATAGTCATAATTATAGCTTTAAGTATTCAACGAATAAAGTTTTTGACATTTTTACCGTTCTCCTTACCTAACATCATTTGTGCAGCATATTTTTATTTTATGTCTCACCCAGATTTAATTTCAAAATAAAACCAAACTAAATAAATTAGAAATGGGTATGTATAGCTAAGGTACACCCTTACTACTAGGTGAACAGGGGCATTTGGTGATAGTAAATGATCCCATCAGGCAGGGGTCATCACCTTCTCTCATATTTCATGTTCACCAGTGTTTATTTACTTAATAACTACTGGTATAATATCTTTGCTATTATAAAACTAATTCTACTATCATCAAACACATATTTACTTCAAGTTTCAAGCAGAGAATGCATATATAACTAACACGAAGGATTCCTCTTCACTAGATTCACCAGCTATAATATTTTGGTCATGTTCCAATATCATAAATCTATCCCAGTGTTATGTAGTAGAGAAAAATTGAGTTATATCCAGTTTACGTAAAGCTACATGTGGTCGAAACCACACTTTAATCCCGGAATGAACTTACGAAGGTTTTTCCACTTAGGGTAGTTAATTGAATACGGACGTAGCCGCCACGAAGGCGCTAAGACGGAAAATGCTCTTAGCTAAGAGGAAAAACCTTCGTAAGTACCTTCCTGAATCCGGCCCCTGGTCTTTGACTACATGATGGAATTCAAACTTATGACCATGGGACAAGAGATCTGGGAAAGGAGAGCTGACTACAGGAAAGGGGACTATATGAGGATAAGGGACTATCTGGGTGAAGTGCAGTGGGAGGAAGAAATTAGAGGAAAAAACAGTCCAAGATATGATGGACCTAGTCATACAGAAATGCCAGGAGGCCGAAGAGAGATTTATACCAACGGTAAAGGGAAAAAATAAGAAGGAATATAATAACCCACGGTTTAATAGACAGTGTCAGGAAGCAAAAATGGCCAGCAGGTGGGAGTGGAGGAAGTACAGAAGACAAAGAACAGAGGACAACAGGATCAGATACAACAGAGCTAGGAACGATTACATTAACATAAGACGAACATCGGAAAGGGACTATGAGAACGATATTGCAGTCAAAGCGAAAAAAACAACCTAAGTTACTACACAGTCATATAAGAAGAAAAATGTCGGTGAACGACCAAGTGACAAGACTAAGGAAGACAGAGGGGGGCATATACTGAAAGTGACAAGGAAATTCTGCGAGGCACTGAATGCCAGTTTCCATGGAGTGTTCACTACCGAGCCTGAGCAGCTCCCATTGTTGGAAGGGGTTACCCTAGATAAAAGACTATCAGATATAGAGGTGACAACAGAGGAGGTAATGAAGCAGTTGACAACTCTAGATGCAACTAAAGCAGTTGGACCAGACAAAGTATCACCGTGGATACTAAAAGAAGCAGCACAGGCCCTCAGCGTGCCTCTGGCAATGATCTTTAATAAGTCACTTATGTCAGGAGAATTGCCCAGTTGCTGGAAGAAGGCAAATGTCGTGCCGATCTTCAAGAAAGGTGATAGGGAGGAGGCACTTAACTATAGACCTGTATCACTGACAAGCATCCCCTTTAAAAATAATTGGAAAGAATAATTAGGCTACGACTGGTTGCACACCTGGAGAATATTAGGTTTGTGAACAAACATCAACATGGGTTCTGGACAGGGAAATCGTGCCTAACAAACCTTCTGGAATTCTATGATTAAATAACGAGGATAAGACAGGACAGAGATGGTTGGGCAGACTGCATATTTCTGGACTTGCCAAAAAGCCTTTGATACAGTACCGCACATGAGACTGCTGTTCAAGCTCAAGAGGCAGGCGGGGGTGGGGGGAAAGTCCTAGCATGGATAAGGAACTACCTAACAGGAAGGAGCCAAAGAGTTACGGTAAGGGGCGAGAAGTCGGACTGGCGAATAGTAACAAGTGGAGTACCACAAGGATCGGTGCTGGGACCAATTCTATTTCTTGTATATGTTAACGACATGTTTACAGGCGTAGAGTCCTACATGTCGATGTTTGCGGATGACGCAAAGTTGATGAGAAGAGTTTGTGACAGATGAGGATTGCAGGATCCTCCAAGAGGACCTGAACAGGTTGCAGAGATGGTCAGAGAAATGGCAACTGGAATTCAACACGAGCAAATGTAAAGTTATGGAAATGGGACTAGGAGATAGGAGACCAAAGGGACAGTACACAATGAAGGGGACAGCCTACCTGTAACGACGCGTGAAAGAGACCTGGGGGTGGACGTAACACCTAATCTATCTCCTGAGGCACATATAAATAGGATAACGACAGCAGCGTACTCTACACTGGCAAAAGTTAGAACATCATTCAGAAACCTAAGTAAGGAGGCATTTAGGGCGCTTTACACTGCCTACGTAAGGCCAGTCTAGAGTATGCCGCCCTCATCATGGAGTCCCCATCTGAAGAAGCATATAATGAAACTGGAAAAGGTTCAGAGGTTTGTAACGAGACTCGTCCCAGAGCTACGAGGGATGGTGGTATGAGGAGCGCCTGAGGGAACTGTGCCTTACGACACTAGAAAGAAGAAGGGAGAGGGGGGGACATGATAGGAACGTATAAGATACTCAGAGGGATTGACAGAGTGGACATAGACGAAATGTTCACACGGAATAGTAACAGAACTAGGGGACATGGATGGAAGCTGAAACTCATATGAGTCACAGAGATGCTAGGAAGTTTTTCTTTTAGCGTGAGGAGTAGTGGGAAAATGGAATGCACTTCAGGAACAGGTTGTGGAAGCAAATACTATTCATAATTTTAAAACCAGGTATGATAGGGAAATGGGACAGGAGTCATTGCTGTAAACAGCCGATGCTCGAAAGGCGGGATCCAAGAGTCAATGCTCGATCCTGCAGACACAACTAGGTAAGTACAACTAGGTGAGTACACACACACACACACACACACACACACACACACACACACACACACACACACACACACACACACACACACACACACACACACACACATGCAGCCCCAGCATGGAGTCTATATCTAGTCTATTCTAATGCTCTATCTATATTATTCATTCTAATGCTCTATTCGGCTTTTAGTTAGAGAACAATTCGTCTGCAATCAGTTGTCATACAGAATGCTTTAATTATGGAGAATCGTATTTAATTCTCACACAAATTGGATATAATGTGTTTACTGTAAGGAAATCTGACGCAATGCTGGCGTCAGGTGACGTGAGAATTCTAGCCTACTGCACAGATGAATTATTAGTACATGAGAATTCTACGAGTTGTTAATTTTACTTACTACAATAATTAGCATGGTTAGTAATAAGTAATGAGAATACAACAATGCTGTATTCAGTGTTGGAAATATCCAACAACAGCAACTGGAGGACAGAAAATTATAATAGTAGTCATATATAAACCCCCACCGAATGACAGAAGACCTTACAGGAATATGATAGAAACAACTTGGCCACCATCAATATAATAGAGAGAGCAGCTTCTGTGGCTAGCAGGAACGGATCCAGACTTCTAATCATGGGAGACTTTAACCATGGGAAGATAGATTGGGGGAACAGAGACCCACATGGAGGCCCAGACACATGGAGAGCTAAGCTGCTGGATGTGGCAACAAGAAACTTTCTAAGTCAACACGTCAAGGGACCGACAAGAATGAGAGGAGGGGATGAACCAGCCTTGCTTGATCTGATATTTACCCTAAATGAGTCGGATATAAGGGAAGTTAAGTTGGAAGCCCCCTTGGGAATGAGTGATCATAGTGTATTGAGCTTTAAGTACCTGGTTGAGCTGGGAATTATCCCCCAAAAAAGAACTGGGAACCAAAGGGCTGGCGTACCGAAAGGGAAACTATGAGGAAATGAATAAATTCCTATTGGATATACATTGGGACACAGAACTCGGAACCAAGTCCGTACAAGACATGATGGACTATGTCACCCAAAAATGTCAGGAGGCTGTAAGCAGGTTTGTCCCAGCCCGACAGAAAAAAACAGAGAAGCAAAGGAAGAATCCGTGGTTTAATAGGGAATGTATGAAAGGAAAGGAGCTGAACAAAAAGGCATGGAGGAACTTCCGTAATAACAGAACACCAGAAAGTAGAGAGAGATACCAGAGAACCAGGAACGAGTATGTCAGTGTGAGAAGAGCAGCTGAGAAAAGGTATGAAAATGATATAGCTAATAAAGCCAAGACCGAACCTTCGTGACAATCCATCAACATGGGTTCAGGGAGGGTAAATCTTGCCTTACAGGCTTGATAGAATTCTACGATCAGGTGACAAAGATTAAGCAAGAAAGAGAAGGATGGGCGGACTGCATTTTTTTGGACTGTCGGAAAGCCTTTGACACAGTACCCCATAAAAGGTTGATGCATAAGCTGGAGAAACAGGCTGGAGTAACTGGTAGGGTGCTCCAGTGGATAAGGGAGTACCTAAGCAATAGGTAGCAGAGAGTTACAGTGAGAGGTGAGACCTCAGAATGGCGTGAAGTCACCAGTGGAGTCCCACAGGGCTCTGTGCTTGGACCTATCCTGTTTCTGATATACGTAAATGATCTCCCAGAGGGTATAAACTCATTCCTCTCAATGTTTGCTGACGACGCCAAAATTATGAGAAGGATTAAGACAGATGAGGACAGCTTGAGGCTTCAAGAAGACCTGAACAAGCTGCAGGAATGGCCGAACAAATGGCTGCTAGAGTTTAACCCAAGCGAATGTAATGTAATGAAGATAGGGGTAGGAAGCAGGAGACCAGATACAAGGTATCATTTGGGAGATTAGATACTTAAAGAGTCGGAGAGAGAGAAAGACCTGGGGGGTTGATATCACGCCAGACCTGTCCCCTGAGGCTCATATCAAGAGGATAACAGCAGCAGCATATGCCAGGTTGGCTAACATAAGAACGGCCTTTAGAAACTTGTGTATGGAATCTTTCACAACATTATGCTCTATCGAATAGAGCATTGGTGTATTTAAATACTCCGAAATTACCATCTCTTTTAAGGGTCTGAGCAGGTGGTGGAGCGGGTTAAGGCGTACCTGTTATGCCAGTTGCTGGAAGGCTTCTGTGCTGGCTAGGGTTCGAGTCTCCTGGTGGGAAAGTGTTCTAAAGTTGTATACTTCACTCTCGTGTTTAGGAGAGTTGTGCCTTAAGCATAGACACTGTGTCTTCCCATATTAACAGGGACTTGATGAAATAAACGTACAAATGACCCCTCACTTGCTCTAGTGCTCTTGGGAGGTGGTGATCTTTGGTGTATTTAAATACTCCGAAATTACCATCTCTTTTAAGGGTCTGAGCAGGTGGTGGACCGGGTTAAGGCGTACCTGTTATGCCAGTTGCTGGAAGGCTTCTGTGCTGGCTAGGGTTCGAGTCTCCTGGTGGGAAAGTGTTCTAAAGTTGTATACTTCACTCTCGTGTTTAGGAGAGTTGTGCCTTAAGCATAGACACTGTGTCTTCCCATATTAACAGGGACTTGATGAAATAAACGTATAAATGACCCCTCACTTGCTCTAGTGCTCTTGGGAGGTGGTGATCTTTGGTGTATTTAAATACTCCGAAATTACCATCTCTTTTAAGGGTCTGAGCAGGTGGTGGAGCGGGTTAAGGCGTACTTGTTATGCCAGTTGCTGGAAGGCTTCTGTGCTGGCTAGGGTTCGAGTCTCCTGGTGGGAAAGTGTTCTAAAGTTGTATACTTCACTCTCGTGTTTAGGAGAGTTGTGCCTTAAGCATAGACACTGTGTCTTCCCATATTAACAGGGACTTGATGAAATAAACGTACAAATGACCCCTCACTTGCTCTAGTGCTCTTGGGAGGTGGTGATCTTTGGTGTATTTAAATACTCCGAAATTACCATCTCTTTTAAGGGTCTGAGCAGGTGGTGGAGCGGGTTAAGGCGTACCTGTTATGCCAGTTGCTGGAAGGCTTCTGTGCTGGCTAGGGTTCGAGTCTCCTGGTGGGAAAGTGTTCTAAAGTTGTATACTTCACTCTCGTGTTTAGGAGAGTTGTGCCTTAAGCATAGACACTGTGTCTTCCCATATTAACAGGGACTTGATGAAATAAACGTATAAATGACCCCTCACTTGCTCTAGTGCTCTTGGGAGGTGGTGATCTTTGGTGTATTTAAATACTCCGAAATTACCATCTCTTTTAAGGGTCTGAGCAGGTGGTGGAGCGGGTTAAGGCGTACTTGTTATGCCAGTTGCTGGAAGGCTTCTGTGCTGGCTAGGGTTCGAGTCTCCTGGTGGGAAAGTGTTCTAAAGTTGTATACTTCACTCTCGTGTTTAGGAGAGTTGTGCCTTAAGCATAGACACTGTGTCTTCCCATATTAACAGGGACTTGATGAAATAAACGTACAAATGACCCCTCACTTGCTCTAGTGCTCTTGGGAGGTGGTGATCTTTGGTGTATTTAAATACTCCGAAATTACCATCTCTTTTAAGGGTCTGAGCAGGTGGTGGAGCGGGTTAAGGCGTACCTGTTATGCCAGTTGCTGGAAGGCTTCTGTGCTGGCTAGGGTTCGAGTCTCCTGGTGGGAAAGTGTTCTAAAGTTGTATACTTCACTCTCGTGTTTAGGAGAGTTGTGCCTTAAGCATAGACACTGTGTCTTCCCATATTAACAGGGACTTGATGAAATAAACGTATAAATGACCCCTCACTTGCTCTAGTGCTCTTTGGTGTATTTACATACTCCGAAATTACCTTTTAAGGGTCTGAGCAGGTGGTGGAGCGGGTTAAGGCGTACCTGTTATGCCAGTTGCTGGAAGGCTTCTGTGCTGGCTAGGGTTCGAGTCTCCTGGTGGGAAAGTGTTCTAAAGTTGTATATATATATATATATATATATATATATATATATATATATATATATATATATATATATATATATATATATATATGAATGAAAACTCACACCCCAGAAGTGACTCGAACCCATACTCCCAGAAGCAACGCAACTGGTAACTACAGGGCGCCTTAATCCGCTTGACCATCACGGCCGTCAAAAGGAAGTGATAGCCGAGGCTATTTGAGCCACTTCCCCGACGGCAACTCGGATGGTAATCTTGGGCATAGCATTTCACCAAATCACCTCATTCTTTGGGGCACACGTGAGGAACACAAATGCGAACAAGCCTGAATGGTCCCCAGGACTATATGCGAATGAAAACTCACACCCCAGAAGTGACTCGAACCCATACTCCCAGAAGCAACGCAACTGGTAACTACAGGGCGCCTTAATCCGCTTGACCATCACGGCCGTCAAAAGGAAGTGATAGCCGAGGCTATTTGAGCCACTTCCCCGACGGCAACTCGGATGGTAATCTTGGGCATAGCATTTCACCAAATCACCTCATTCTTTGGGGCACACGTGAGGAACACAAATGCGAACAAGCCTGAATGGTCCCCAGGACTATATGCGAATGAAAACTCACACCCCAGAAGTGACTCGAACCCATACTCCCAGAAGCAACGCAACTGGTAACTACAGGGCGCCTTAATCCGCTTGACCATCACGGCCGTCAAAAGGAAGTGATAGCCGAGGCTATTTGAGCCACTTCCCCGACGGCAACTCGGATGGTAATCTTGGGCATAGCATTTCACCAAATCACCTCATTCTTTGGGGCACACGTGAGGAACACAAATGCGAACAAGCCTGAATGGTCCCCAGGACTATATGCGAATGAAAACTCACACCCCAGAAGTGACTCGAACCCATACTCCCAGAAGCAACGCAACTGGTAACTACAGGGCGCCTTAATCCGCTTGACCATCACGGCCGTCAAAAGGAAGTGATAGCCGAGGCTATTTGAGCCACTTCCCCGACGGCAACTCGGATGGTAATCTTGGGCATAGCATTTCACCAAATCACCTCATTCTTTGGGGCACACGTGAGGAACACAAATGCGTAGCGCTTGACCATCACGGCCGTCAAAAGGAAGTGATAGCCGAGGCTATTTGAGCCACTTCCCCGACGGCAACTCGGATGGTAATCTTGGGCATAGCATTTCACCAAATCACCTCATTCTTTGGGGCACACGTGAGGAACACAAATGCGAATTAAGTCAATGTCAAGCGGATTAAGGCGCCCTGTAGTTACCAGTTGCGTTGCTTCTGGGAGTATGGGTTCGAGTCACTTCTGGGGTGTGAGTTATCATTCGCATATAGTCCTGGGGACCATTCAGGCTTGTTCGCATATATATATATATATATATATATATATATATATATATATATATATATATATATATATATATATATATAATATATATATCTGTGAGATTTTTTTTTCTTTGACAATTATCAAAGGAATTAATTCCTCTTGAGGTTACGTTAATCGTAACTGCCTCGCAAGAGAGGCAGACCTTAAACAGCAAGAGCTGCCAGTGGCAGATATTTAATCTTAAAGTCTAAGATCATAGGACCGCGGGAGCAAACTGCCAGGCGAAACCACACGGGTAACACCTGTCACTTAGGTCGCTGGCTCCTCCTAGTTAACAACTAATAAAGGGTAGCCGACGGATCTCTTCTTATTTATAGAAGTGTGGTGCTGTGCAATGGACTTGAGCTTTAGATACAGACTTGATATGAACATAAGCAGGCAAAGCGTTGCAGAACATAAAATGTGGGGCAGTAATATTGGAAGGTTTGACGTAAACGACCGTTTTCTATAACAAACAATTTATTCACAAAACAAGAACTAAAACTACTACACAGTGAATTTACGTTACTTTACTGTCACTCCAGTGGCACATTAAAGTACAGCTAATCAACAGCCTGATGGACCCACGGTATTCTTATCCCGTCGTCGCTGACTGAACAATGACACTAACTGAACAAAGTGATGCCCACTGGTGACGCAAGCTTGCAATCAATATTGTCACGGCTTCACGGTGACCAATACTCTAATCACAAAACTTGACTGGCGCTCGCTGCCCTCAACGACGTACCAAGTAACAAGGCGGTTAATCCAAGAATGATAACCCGTTATAAAAATCTTACGTTAACACTTGTCTCTCAGGACAATCAACAACAAAAGTTACTCTAATTGAATTTAAACAATTACGTTAACACACACGTGTCTCAACGACACTTAAATGGCAGCAATAACTCGTAAATCAATTAATTACATCAACTTGAAAGTCAAGCATTCGGTGAGTAATTCCCAATTAATTACTGAATACAACAGCCTATTAATTCAGACGAGTATTGACAAAGCCAACTGTCACTCAACTGACAGTTCTCTTCCGGTCTTATGACAAGATTACCTTAACGAGGGTAGACTACTGTACCACACACATGGTTACAAGATACTCCGTGTAAACAACAACATCAACACCTGGTGAATTCACTAAGTGGCGGTTACTAATTATCTTTAATTAGCTATGAGTGCTTAATCACTCTGTCCGCAGACAGATCTGATCAGTCCAACGAATTACAGCAACTTAATTACAGCGCAATTGACTCCAATCATAACAGACCATCAACCACTTACGTTAATCAATCAATTAACGACAGCTCGTTAAATCGTTAACACTACGTTAGTCTTCACTTGACAATTCCTCCACTGCGTGAACTTCACTGTGACTGTTGCCTTTACACGTCTCTACGTTAATCACGTTAATCACAACAATGTTCAACGAACAAGTGACCTCGTTAAGTAAATCGTGACCCCCGGTGACGTTAACTGACTTTAATTCTCACGGAATCCTTCACAGTACACAACGCCTTCCACCAAGGTCAAACTTGTCTATGGTTTACACACGGTACAACACAGTACATCCTTGCCACTCACGGCAAAACTTGTAAATGACTTCCCCCAGTAAATTATCCACCAATAATTCACACTTTACCACAACACAATTGTAAAATTTATAACCAAGGGAAACCTCCCTGTTACCACTTTCACTGCTGAAAAAGGGAATCAAATTACAGGAATACATATGCGGCACATAGAGAAAAATAGCAGCAAATAACTCACTTACTCTACCTCTAAATGTGTCACTAGGTGTCCTCACACACGTCAACAATCACAGTTGGGCCCAACCTCAACTTGATGACGGCAAACAGGGTAGACTCACACGTCTCCAATTCCCATTCACCTCACCAGGTGGTCACAGGGACAGAGGACAGACGGAACACTGGGGGCGAACCCTGCTTCAGAGATTTATTACCCAAACGGAAACAGTGTACTTACATCAATCAGCGGGCCCGCAACACTCCCATTCACTCTCATACACGTCAAAATCACACTCCCACTGCTGCTGCTGGATGATGACGTAAGCGTCCTCACTTCCTACACGTGGTCAGGTGGAGCACAGGGTCCTAGACCACGGGGTTAGCTCCACACACAGAGACCAGGGTGGCGCAGACACGTCGGCTTAGGCAGACCAGGGTGCGCGCACAACAGCAGGGATGCGGTACCACGCCCTTCCACTTGACACGGTACCCCAGGATACGACGGTACATGGTGTTACACGGTACACGAGACCCGAGACGAAGTCCTTCACTGTTCTCTTTGGTAGTTCCTCAGAATTAGGAACTTTAAGGTTTCTCTCATAACACTGAAACCTTCTCTAGCACGTCTCACTGCAGTACCTTCAAGCACAGATACGATAGACGGTGGATGTCACTTTCGTAGCCCGATAATTAACAGCGTCACTCAGTCCAGTTGCTCTAAGATGGCGTCCGACAATTACGCGGCTAGGTGACAAGTTCACACTGTTCGGTACAAGCACCTTTCCGACTACCGGATTCTTACGGACGGCACACGGAAAGATAGCAAGATAATAGGCATGACTTTAGTAACGTTGCAGGCGGTATTTTCCGACGCTTGGCCTTGCACGACAAATTACGTCCTCTCATAGCAACGTTGTAGGTAAGAATGTCTTTTCCCGCCAAGGCTGCCTCTCGGGTACCATGCGGTACTCCTCAGCGTCTTGGCCAATCACGGTTCAGCATTCCTGAGGCCCAGGAGCCTTGGCCAATGGGGTACCTGCCTCATGACGCTACCCCCTCTCTCACAAGGTGGACACGTGATAAGGGGGGTGGTCTACGGCCGTTAACCCCCCATACCTCCCTCTCTACACTTGACTTGTACAAAATTTCCCTGAAATCAACTCCCTCCTGTAATTTCCTTCACAGACCTGATACAACGATCAGAATGACATCAATGGCTAGCAAATGTCCCGGGCTGTCCAACGACACCCAACACGACTGTGGAAAAGTTATATTCAGAAAGTTGAATCATGGTTGTTTATCAATGGTGCACCATGCAATTTCGTACTTAATTCAGTGCACGAGAGAGCAGGAAAAATATGTCTCCTGACAATATCCGCCGAGAGAGAGGGGGAAGGGGGGACAGACAGGCACGTGGTGAGCAAGGTCCTACACTTCAACCAATTTTAACGTGAATCACGATGCCTGCTCCAGCCAAGACTTGACCTAGTTAGGTATAAATACCTGCTGAAGGCCCTGGGGGTGACAAGAACCGTATCTCCCTTAGTTAAACAAAATCAACGTAGAAAGGTGCGTTGTTTGGACTTCGTGGATGGCGAGGCAGGTACAGTGTATGGGTGAGGGTGAGGGGAGGGTCGCCGTCGTCCAAGTGCCGAACAAGGCGATGGCAACGGCGTTCGGCACTGGGAACGCCGTCGTTCCCAGCGTTCGGCGGGAACGAAGTTGTCTGGAACTTTCACTTTCATGCTGCTTATTGGAGTGTTAAACATATCCTCATACTGTTATTTTTTGGGGGGGGTTTCACTAATATCTTTGTCATTTCACTAATGTCGTGTATGAACCTTCAATCATACGAATAGGCCCAATAGTGGCAGTGGTTTTTGCTTTACTTTCGCATATGTGAAGAAGTATTTTGAATTTTTCTTTATTTCCTGAATTGCTTTCTGTTCTAACTGTCTTCCTTCAGTTTGACATGAGTGTTTCAATTTCTGCTCGATTTCTTCAATCTCCCTATTTATATTATTCCTTCTTTGACAGGAGAGTTGTGTCTGCCTAAGCATTTCCGTTATTTTTTTCTTTCTTTTATAGTGCCGTCTGCATTCTCTTTCTACGTTTCAAATTTTTCTGGCTTTCTTCAAAGAAACATGTTTCAGACAGACTTGATACACATCCGAAGTCAGTTTTTCAATTCCTTCTGTAGGACTTGTATTACTTAGAACAGTTTCCCATGGGATGTTTGTAAGTTCCCTGTTTATTTTCTCCCAGTCTATCCTTTTATTATTAAATTTGAATTTACTGAATAACCTGTGGGATATCTGGGGCTTGACTCAATTATTTAATTATTTAAGTATTTAATTTAATAACGAAGGACCACCCACTTTTGAGAAAAGAGCAAAACTAATAAAAAGTGATGATTAGAAACATAAGGAAGAACCAGTGTCTATGGACAAATATTAGAAAGAATAATCACTTAAATAAATAATGAACTGTATGGTTAATTAACTAAAGTCAGAGCCTCAAACACCTACATTGGGGGGGGGTATTGCTAGAACTTCATATACATCTAGGAACTAGTGTGGTTCGTGCACCAGTTCATTGTGGAATAAAGAACATTGTGACCAAATTATTATAGAATCAATAGGTAACTTCAAATAGAAAAGATTAATGATTGTTAGAATTAAAAAGCAATCATCTAAGTGAACACTTCCATCTCCAGTTCACATGGCAAGTACTCAATATGATAATATTATGGATATGTATAATAAATTGGAGCAATTAAATGTGTACAAAAAGTCTTAGCTTTTAAGACGATTTCTATGACATCGTTCGTGCTTCGTCCTCGTGATCTCAAGATCTCCACACAGAAGCCCTTAGAGGTGAATAACACGAATGTAGTTAACGGCTCGTTAACTCCTCACATAGGAGCTGTAATTTAAAGGATATTACGTAGCATTGAACTAGGCTACTTAAATCTCAATATTCATGAAATAGAAAATAAAGATTAATGCGGTACTAACGTTGGATGTTTTGTCGTCTTGCTATGTAACGACAGACTGCCCACGAAATATACAATCTCTAATGATGCATCAAGAAAGAACTATATACTTATCGTGAGTGCAGTGTATGCTGAAGTCTGCCGGTATCGCGTCTCAGCCTCAAACTTCCACAATGTTGTACACGTGGTGGAGAGTTTGGCTTGATTATCGACGCGTTATTATTTGACCGAGCGCTGTGGTTCACGTGGAAGAATAATTATTCGTTCTAAGCTGAGTATCAGTGTAATTCTTGCTGATAATCCCAACGTCACATGTCTCAGACTCTGACGCCACGACTTTCCTGTCCAAGTACGTACTCTCACTGCTCACTCCGCAACACGAGCTACCGCCACACACACACACAATGGCGTCTCCTTCTCCCTCAACCCGCGTCCTGCATTCACCACCGAAAATTATTTATCACGAATAATACTATTTCGCGCAATTGTGGTTGAAATACTTTAATAAAGACTGGGTTGTGATTCTAGGGATTTAAATATTATTGCTTTCCTGTCTTATGATGGTAAACGAGAAAGGGAGAAGGTTTTAGTTTTCTCCATGGCTTTCATGCGTGACAGAAAAACTATTACTTGATAACAATTGTAACTAAAAACTCTCGATTTAGAATTATTTGGGAGTTATGTTATCCGTAAATAATTATCACACGGAATACTGATGATTTTAGAGAACCACATTAAATTCTCTAGCACACTGGCAATAAATGTGTTTAACTGGATATAATCTGACGCAATACTGTGTTTGAATTCGTAAGAATTCCAGCATCCTATATGTAGATATAATGGTTAGTTTATGTGAACATTACTGTTAGTAAGTTTTAGTGACTACTGTAGTTAGTATATAATAATACTGATTTATTATAATACAATAGTATTGTATTAGTGTTGGAAATTTCCAACATAACTCCGGGGGAAGATTTCTCGGGTCGCAGTGCAATGTTGAGTACTGACATACCTATCCCGAAGTTAGTATTAATGTTAATATGTTAGTATGTTAGTACACACATAACGGATGTCCCGTAATTGTCAAAGACATACAAGAAATTTGAGTCTTGTAAAAAATTCATGTTGAATGGAACATGTTATTGTGAATCATCTAAAGTTAATGACTAATAATGCCTACAATAAACTCTGTGACTGGTGTCGTTATGACATGTAATGTTAATGTTACTAAGTCTTAAAGTCTTGTAAACTCTCAGATACTCTAGACGAAATAATTTTCTTGTTAATAGCCTATACAACAAATTAAGGATTAAACATTGAAATATTAAATGATTAAGTTATCTGTAATCAGGAACTCCCTGAAGCTTACAATAAACTCAACAACTAGGGTCGCAGTGACATGTAATGGTGTATTACGTAGTTGCTGAATCGTAGGCAAACTCAGAAAAAGCTCCTAAGAACTGATAACATTATTGTATAAGTTATATTCTACATTATTATACAGTAAAGTATTACTGGGTCATTTAAGATCAAGGAGACTCTGGCACTACAGTAAGGTCGCTGTGACTTGTAACTATTGAGTTACTAGACAGTAACATCACGCAGCATCATGACCACCCCAAAATCAAATGATGAAATTTAATTTAATATGTACTGTCGTGCAGTAGTCATTCTGACTGATGGTACAACTAATTTGCTAACTAGCTAAAATAGTGTAAAATTAGAGAACTGAAAAGATTTGTTCATTAAAATCAAGGAAGATTCTGAGTCGACAGTGAGATTAGTAGCCTAGTCATTCTGACTCATGAGCTAATTGAATTGCAGCTCATAGGCTTGACACTGTAAACTCATTTATACATCCGCAACCTTTAAATGAAAATTGAGTTTATTAAATCAGTCTCTATAAGTATAGTCAACTGTAATTAATGGTGAGTACAGATTAGGCTAGTACTCAGTTGACACTAACTAAAGTCCCTAAACCTACCTAAATAAATGGTTTAAATTTCTAACCTACCTAAGTAGAGGACTAAGCTAAATGTGATAACTCGCTAATTCTTAGTGAAGTTACCCTAGCTAAATTGTGAGCAATAATGTACTCAAATTAACATTGGGAGCTGTATTGAGCGCGTGAACAGGTTGAGCTATATTGAGCTCATTAACAGTTAACAGAGTGAGCTATATTGAGCTCGTTAACAGTTAACAGGGCGAGCTATATTGAGCTCTTAAACATGGTGAGCTATATTGAGCTCGTTAACAGAGTTAACAGGGTGAGCTATATTGAGCTCGTTAGCATGGGGAGCTATATTGAGCTCATTAAGCATATTAACAGGGTGAGTTATATTGAACGCGTTAACAGAGTTAACAGGGTGAGCTATATTGAGCTCGTTAACATGGGGAGCTATATTGAGCTCATTAAGCATGTTAACAGGGTGAGTTATATTGAACTCGAATTAACGAGGTGGAACATTGTATCGTTCAATTATCATAGCGAGCAATATTGAGCTCGTATTCGCATGGGGAACAATAAAGCACTCAATTATTACGTTAATTCAAAGGTGAGCTATATTGAGCTCATTAAGCATGTTAATTAACAATGCTGATGTTTAATGATAATGCATGAAACAAAGGGAAACCTAAGATTGCTGGAAATTAAATTACTGCTACGATTAATCTTATTCAAGATAATTTGTAACATTTTCCCAACCTAAACGTTTCACGGGTTATTAGTTCTCTGTAGACCCACTTACATATTGGTAAGTTTGCAAGTTTGTTCGTGCTGCGCTCCTACAATAATTAAGCAGAAACGAAAAAAAACAACTCAAACAAAAATTGATGCAAGTATTTTCACTAACTCTTAGTGCAGAAAACATTGTATTAATAAGGTTTTCTTGGCAAACCTTAAGCGCAAGTATTTTGGACCTTGGTCCCAGTGAATTTATAATTATAGAAGTTGCTTGATGATTTCATAATATTGCTAAATTCAGGAAATGCTAGATGCATTGATTGCTAGATTCTGTAGCCTAATATTATTAATTACCTAGGGAGTGCTAGATTCTCTAGCCTAATATGATCAATTGCCTAGGGAGACTGAGTGTGGTCAATTATTACTTGTCGAGAATAATTCTAGGTCTGCAGTGGATTCAATGGCTTGGTCGCTGTGACTTGTACTTGTTTAGGTACGGACCACTGATTTTCCACTGAGAGCTATGAAACATCTCGGCGAATACTAATTGTACTACATTCAATCTGAGTTTATTACTCAGCTGTGTTTCTCATTTTAGCTTGCTGCTGGAGAATTGATTTACTGCTGACTAATTTGTTATTGTTGGCAGGCTTAGGCTTGTTCACATTCAGAACTTTACCAGTAAGTAAGTAGCCACCTGCTGATCAGAGCATATTCATGCCCAATCGTTTAACATGTCCAGTTATAAACTGGTAATAGTAGTCTGCTCCTACTAGTACATTTACATTGTTAAGGCGGTCAGACGTTAACTTGTTGTCAGCCAAATTAATTTCACGTTCCTGCAGGAAGTGGGCTGTGTACCCCAGACCCTTAATATTTAGGTCAAAAGGTATTTGATCTACAACAATGGCTTGGATAGCCTTGGCATGACTACCTAGTCGTACAAGCGGTTGAACTACTGAGTATTCATGGGTTCCTCGATTTATCATGAACCCTGACAAGTTTAATTTTACCTGTCTGATTGGTTGTAAATTGAGTGCCTCTGCCGCTTTCTGAGTTATGAAAGTTCTCTGGGAACCTTGATCAAATAGTCCACGAGTGGTGATCTTGGCTCCTTTGTTCTTTACTTGAAGTTGGGCAGTAGGCAAAGCAGCATCCACTTGAGATGCTTGTGAAATTACGCTGTACACATCTCGCACCTTGCAGCACTGTACTGGTGTAGATTCTCTACCTCCTATTCTAGGATTGACATAATTTGTCCTAACTAATTTGCACAGTGCAGCATGAT